>NW_020864460.1:15000-25305 GCF_003713205.1 Coffea eugenioides | reverse complement strand
TTTTGAATTATTATGGAATAAAATTCGAAAATTATTTCTATTTTGATCATTTCTTCTATTTTTAAATTTATCGAATCTATTCTTGATTTTAGAGCAAAGAATAAGCATATAAACTAAACCTTTTGACTTTGCTTTAAGTTTAACTCATTAGATTTGGTAATAGGTTCATTCACATAATATCTTGAACAACTGAGAATAAAAATGTTATTACCGAATCACTCAAAAAAAGATTTTTTTGATTCAACTAAGTTTTAAAACTAATCATTTTTATTTTTTTTATAAGTTCCACATTTTATCTTTCCATATTCTAAAGCATCATCCTTGTAACTAAATCCTTCGACTTTGATCGAATATAAGAAAGCATTACAATTCTTTCTCTAAAATCAAAAATTCCTTCTACAACTACGAAAAGGGAATTTTTAGATCTCACATCTACTTACAAAAAAAATAAAAGTGTGGGAATATAATAATCTCTTTCATTGGAAGAATTTTCTATTGAATGAGGCATCATTTTACATCAACTAAAGAAAAAGTAAAGCAAAAACAAAAAAGAAATTATTTAACACTTCCTTTCGATACTGATTAAAATTGCGTTGCTGTGTCAGAAGAAGGATAGTTATACTGATTCGGTATACTCTAAAGACGCCTTCGGTACAATATTGATGATCTCACAAAAAATTTGCAGTGAATTGACATTTACTGATCTCATTTTTTACGGAATCGATCCCCTTTGACTGTACAAGAATATGTGGAGCTCAGCATGTCTGGAAGCACAGGAGAACGTTCTTTTGCTGATATTATTACCAGTATTCGATACTGGGTCATTCATAGCATTACAATACCTTCCCTATTCATTGCTGGTTGGCTATTCGTCAGCACCGGTTTAGCTTATGATGTGTTTGGAAGCCCTCGGCCAAACGAGTATTTCACAGAAAGCCGGCAGGGAATTCCATTAATAACTGGCCGTTTTGATCCTTTGGAACAACTTGATGAATTTAGTAGATCTTTTTAGGAGGCCCTAATGACTATAGATCGAACCTATCCAATTTTTACAGTACGATGGTTGGCTGTTCACGGCCTAGCTGTACCTACCGTCTTTTTTTTAGGATCAATTTCAGCAATGCAGTTCATCCAACGATAAAACTACATCCGAATTATAGAGCTATGACACAATCAAACCCGAACGAACAAAATGTTGAATTGAATCGTACCAGTCTATACTGGGGGTTATTACTCATTTTTGTACTTGCTGTTTTATTTTCCAATTATTTCTTCAATTAAGAAAAGGAAAGAGAATAAATAATCATTATAGGCATTCTCTTAACGCATTCGGAAGGATCTCATCTCATAATTATCCATGACTGTTTATGTCTCTAGCACGAACACTTGATGAAATGTGGAGGGAAGTGGGTTAAATGGCCGATACTACTGGAAGAATTCCTCTTTGGATAGTAGGTACTGTAACTGGTATTCTTGTGATCGGTTTAATAGGTGTTTTCTTTTATGGTTCATATTCCGGATTGGGTTCATCCCTGTAGTAATCGAATGAATTAAGTTGTAGACATGAAAGCGTAAGAACTTGGCGGGATTCCCTTCTTTCTTTGGCTGATTCGAAGGGGGAGGACCCGTTGAGTTCTTAAGAATCATACTTTTTTTCGTCTAAATGACAAAATAGATTTCCCTTTCTGCTGTTTCAAAAAACTTCATTTCTTTTTTTTTTCTGATGATGTTTTTGAAAAATGAACTTCATTAAGTGATTCAGAACACTCGCCCCTTGGCAGTATCTATCGGTACTTTCATTTCAAAGTTAGAAGAAAGAAGGAATCACTCAATTTCTTGGATGATAGAATATATATTTTTGTAGATTAGATATTTGCAAATACTTTCTATACTAATAGAACTTTATTCTATTTATTTTAATATCTCATCCAATTTGAAAATTTTTATAAAAAGTTCTATTTAATCAATAAAACCCCTCTTGTTTTTTTATTTATACATCTGGAAAAATTGAAAGTAAGACTAGAAATCTTTGAAGAACAGGATCAAGAATCGTTACTCTTTTGACACAAAAAAGGGTTTAGAAAATTCCCTTTCTTGTGTCGAAGACTAGGAAGACGAATAATCTCTTCTAGAAGAGATTCTTTGTTTCCCATATATCCCTTCTATTACCCGATTACTTCTGTCAGGTATCTAATCCAATTGGATTCTATTTAGAATCTAAAACTATTGATCCATTTTATAACATTGAAATCGGGCAATAGTAACATAGCCCCATCGCCCCAATTTGACTAAAAAAATAAAGAAATAGGGTGAAAGTCAAATAGGATTCTTCAAAATCTACATACGATGACTAGCAATGCGGTAAAAGAAATTCCCAGCATCTCGTAGAAAAAGTATAAACAAGCAACCGCAAGTCTAGAAATTCATTTCGGCCAATTGAACCTTCTCGAACTGTTTCTTTTTAAGAACCAAAAAGATTTGTGCCAAAATAACAGATGCCAAGAAGAACAAAAGGCCTTGGACACGTAATGGATCTTGAAGTACTATTTCTGCATCTCCCTGACCAAATCCGCCCACATTGGGGTTACTCGTTAATGGTTGATCCAATTTGATGTATTCGCCCTCTGAAACAAGAAGTTCTGGTCCTGGGGGGATAATATCAACCACTTGACGTCCATCCGTATCTGTTATGGTTATTTCATATCCCCCTTTTTCTTTTCGTATAATTTTGCTTACTATACCTGCTCCTGTAGCATTATAAACTGTATTGTTACTCTTGCTCCCGTCGGGATAAATCTGACCCCTTCCCCTGTTCCCGCCTACGTATATAGGATATTTTAAGAAGTGAACATCCTTCTTAGTAGCGGGGTCGGGGGAAAGAATAGGAAAGGTTATTTCGCTATATTTCTGACCGGGGATAGGTCCTATCACAAGAATATTTTTTTTATTAGGGCGATAGCTCTGAAAAGACAAATTGCCTATCTTTTCTTTAATCTCGGGAGAAATACGATCGGGGGGAGCTAATTCAAACCCCTCCGGTAAAATAAGAACAGCCCCTACATTCAAACCCCCCTTTTTACCATTAGCAAGAACTTGTTTTAGTTGCTTATCATAAGGAATTCGAACAACTGCTTCAAATACAGTATCAGGAAGTACCGCCTGTGGAACCTCAATATCTACGGGCTTATTAGCTAAATGGCAATTGGCACATACAATACGCCCAGTTGCTTCGCGTGGATTTTCATAACCCTGTTGTGCGAAAATGGGATATGCATTTGAAACGGCTGTTCGAGTTATGATATATATCATGAGAGATACAGAAATAGATCGAGTAATCTGTTCCTTTATCCAAGAAAAAATATTTCTAGTTTCCATGGTCCAATCGTTGATCCCAAAATTTCTACAATAGACAATAAGTGGGGGTAAGTCGCTAGTATAGTTCCCTATCCACGATTCTGCTAGTTACTGGAATAAATTTAATGGAATAATATTTTACTGGAATATAATTATAGGATGAATCCCCCCAGATGGGTCGAAATAGAAAGCGTAAGTAGGACTTGCAATGTTTTGTTTATGTACAACTACAAAGTAACAAAGGTTCTGGTTGGATTAGATTAATATCAGTGGATCTTTTATCAGTCATTCATTGAATGATAAATAACTACAAGTGAAGGAGATACACGATTTAAATAACGGAAAATCCAATATTTAAAAATTGTATCAAGAATGACTGGAAAAGTGGAAACAAGACCAGATATAATTTGATCATTATGAACAAATCCAAGATCTTTGTAGACAGAGCCAACCATTAGTTCCCAACCATGAGGTGAATGGAATCCGATACATAAATCCGTTAATAAAAGAATAGAAAAAGCTTTGACTGTGTCGCTTAAGTTATATAGGAATTTCTGGGTCCAAGAGTTAAGAATAACAAGTTCTTCATTACCCAAAATAGAAAAACCGCTTAGAATAACAAAACAGATTATATTTGTCGAGAAGTGCAAAATCGTATGGATCCGACCCTCGTTGTATATGTTGATTAATTGGATCGCTTCTTTTTGGATTCCTATACGAAATTTTTGTAGATGTGTCTCCGAGTATTCCTCGATCAGTTCGTCTAAGACGAGGAGTTCCTCTAATTCTATGAATTTTTCTAGAATACTCTTTTCTTGAATATCATTCAAAAAAATTTCGGATTGCCCAGCATTCCACCAATTATTAACCCAAGATTCCAGACTTTTATTAAATGAGAGAGAAAGCCACCAGGGCAAAAATACTATAGATACAAGATATAAAAGGGGAGTGAATGCTTTCTTTTTTGTCATTTTTCATCTGTGAATTGTTAATCAACCCACCTCATTCATTGACTCTATGCAATCTAATATTTCTTTCACACATGAGTTCTATACAAAGTATGAAACCTATAAATCTATTTTCTTTGCGGTTATTGAATCTAGAAAGAATAGAGAAATCAATTAAGAATCCACTTTGAATGAAGAAATATTAAAAAATAACCTTTTCCGATATCTCAATCGGTCAACAAAACAAGTGTCTTTTTTCGATGAATGATCGAAAGAACCACTTTAATTTAAGTAATGAATATTAGTTATATTTTGAGACGAAAGAACTCCTTTTCTCTCAAATATCAAAATATCCAATATTTCAAAACAAATTTACTGATTACCCACAGTCAGGAATAAAATAATTGAGGGAAGGAGATTGCGATAATCAAAGTGGCAAAACAAGACAGAAATTGGCTAGTTATCATTATTAAGAAATCTAATTGTTATTTTTGTATTGGTCATTAAGGAACGCAAAAGAAAGGAGAAAAAAACGTCGATTGACAAAAAAAATAATTTATAAAATAGGATTTATCTGTATCAATTCCAACTAAATATTGAACTTAAAAAGAAGATTAATTTCTTTATACCGAAATAGTTTGATATATGAGATGAATATATTATTTCGATTTGTTACTTGTTTAATTTTAGTTGCGTGGATTTGCACACGTATAAAAAATCACGAAAAAAGTTTCCGTTTATGGTTGTTCCGCCCGCTTTAGCTTGAATAAACCTTCTGATGAAACTTCACACTTAAGTTATGTTATAGGAAAAAAGATTCTTGCATTTTTCCCTCTTGTTGAAAAAGCATCTATTTTTCCACGCATTTCTCAAAATACTTCAATTGGTACACGCAAGAAATAGGCCAATTCAGCAGCCTTTTGTTCAATTTCTCGTGGAGTCAAATTTTCATCAGTACGAGTTAAGGGAATGGTCCCCTGGCCTCGAATTTCCATATAAAGGACACGGCGTGCAAAAATACCCTCTTTAACTTCTATTCGAATGGACTGAATATCTTTTATAAGGAATCGGAGGAATATGCGACGATTTTTTCCAGGAAATCCCCAACGAAAAATACACACTATGCCTTCCTTTCTATCGAATCGATCATAACCATTGCCTACATTCCAGGAAATTGTGCACCACAAATAGGAGCTAATAAAGAGACCCGCGATTCCGTAGAAAGACATGACGATCCCTTGTGGAAAAAAAACGATTTGCTGAGAGGGAAAAAAAGATATCAAATTTCTACCAAGATAACTGGAAATTCCAACCAATAAGAATCCTACTGAACCTACAAAAAGGATAAAGGCCCAGCAGAAATTACTTATTTTTCGAGACCCCTTTATAAGTTCTATCCATATATGCTCTGATCGCAAACTCATACTTGATCCGATTACATTTTATTAGAATTGAGAGAATACTTCAAATTTTTTTGACTTTACTTTTTTTGTTTCCGAAGTAACTCTCATCAACTAGCACTAGTTTGGTGTGAACCTTTAGGAGTAATTCATCAAATTGATTAAATCTAAAATAATAGCATACTCTTCATATGATCCCACTATACATACAGATCCGCTGACTTTCTATTTCAGCCATCCGGCGATCCTGATCGATTTGAAAACAGCTAGAATTCATTTAACCATATATCGTGTTTATGCAGACATAAGAGTTCTTTCCTTTATGTTCGGCAAAAATTACATGTTATACCATATTCTACTAAATATATGTCCGTGCTATGATACAAATCTAAGTTTTGAAAAAATGGAAGATATTGGGTCCCATCGGATCTAAATAATCTTATTTTTTTGAACATGAAGAGATAAAGAAGCCATTGCAATTGCCGGAAATACTAGGCCTACTAAAGGCACAAAAATAGAGGGAAAGCTGAAAGTTATCATAGAATGGGTGCCTCGATTTATTATTTGTACCTGTTATTATTATTTATAAATAAAGATATCTTATAATAATTATAATTAAGAATTTGAATTCTTATGAATTTTAAATTTATATTTTATTATTAATTTAATTCAATTTTAAATTCTTAGTATAGATCTAAGTATCTATATATCTATATTTAAATATCTAAGTAAATATATAGAATAAACGCAAGGAGTGTAGAAGGAAATAAATGAATTTATTTATCTTTTTTATCTTTTGAATCTTTTCTTTTTATTCTACACGAAAGGGAAAGGTATGTATGATAATCTATTTTTTCTTTTCTTTGTCTTTTATTCTTGTATTCTAATTTAATAAAGAAAGAGTTTGTTACACATTATCGAAAGATTCGTTAGAATCCGAACCAACAGAGATTTTTAGCTAAATAAGGGATTTTGGGGAAATGGAAATAGAGAAAAATAAAAAAAAAACTCTTTTTTTTTTATATTTTATTTGATACGTAAGATAAAAATAAGAAATTCGTTTTGTTTGCCTAATTTGAAGAATTCAATCTTTTTTTTTAATATAGACTTCTTAATAAAAAATTGAATTAAGAATCAGAAATAAGAAATATAAGTAAAAAAGAATTATCCACAACTTTTGATTCGTTCTACAATTTGAACTTATGCCACCAAAGAAAATTCCATTCTTATTTCCTTTGATTCCGATAAACTAACTACTCGTTTATTACAAATAACAAATAATTGTTGAACTTAGTGCTCTGTTTCATTTTGATTCAAAGGAACGAAAGCATGGAACTTAAATAACTCACTAAGAACGCTTTTTAAAAGATTACGCGGTACGATTAGGTCGAATAAACCCTTCTGGAATAAATATTCAGCGGCTTGTGAACCTTCAGGTACTGTTGTATTCAATGTTTGTTCAATTACTCTTTTACCTGCAAATGCAATATAGGCGTTGGGTTCGGCAATAATGATATCACCCAACATACCAAAACTGGCTGTTACTCCGCCAGTAGTAGGAGATGTAAGGATTGATACATAAAATAACTTTTTATTTGATTGATAATCATATAAAGCAGACGAAATTTTAGCCATTTGCATCAAGCTCAAACTTCCTTCTTGCATGCGTGCCCCCCCCGAAGCACATACTATAATAAGAGGTAGCAACTCTTTGGTAGCGTATTCAATCAAACGGGTTATTTTTTCCCCAACTACGGATCCCATACTACCCCCCATAAACTGAAAATCCATAACCCCAACTGCTACGGGAATGCCGTTTAGTTGGCCTATGCCTGTTTGAACAGCCTCGGTTAATCCTGTCTTCTTTTGATAAGAATCAATACGATCTTTATAAGGTTCCTCCTCCGAATGAAATTCAATGGGATCCAGAGAGGCCATGTCTTCATCCATAGGATCCCAAGTACCAGGATCGATCGAAAGTTCGATTCTTTCTGAACTATTCATTTTCAAATGATATCCACATTGTTCACAAATATTCATTTTTGATTTCAAAAATTTCTTATAATTTAATCCATAACAATTTTCACATTGAACCCACAAATGCCTATATTTTTGAGTTACATCGAGATCATTAGAACTTTCTATTATAGTAAAATCGCTCCCCTTCACGTGGGTTTGTATATCCGAAACCTCTCCTTCACTATTATTTCTACTTTCACCACAAATGGAACTATAGATGTAACTATCGCTGTAATTATCCCCTCCACTTACAATGGAAGTCTCAATCCAAATTTGAGACTGAAGATAACTGTCAATGCAACTATTAATATGATTATTCCAACTATATTGAGTATCATACATGTAATGATTATAGTAGGTATCTTCGCTCGTAGATCCATTATTCAGATAACTAGAATTCCAATAAGTATTTTTTAGTTCACTCCGAAACGAATGATTGTTGTCAATCTCAAAAATTTGATTTTCAATATCAAAATATATGGAAAAATTGTCTCCATTACTATCCTTAACTAAAAAAGTGTCATCGGAGATGAAATTCCGAATGTCTTTAACGACGAATAAATGATCAACCTTACTGTAACTAGAATCGTCACGACCCCCCCAACTCTGAATGTTTTTAGTCCTATCTTTTATATCCGGCTCATCACCTTCACTGGCATTTTCAATAGAACCAAGACTTTCCGTTGATTTATTTAGCCCACACCGGCATTCGAACTCCTTCTTAAACAACATCGAATTAAACCACCATCTTTCCATAGACTTTTCTTGCCTCCTATTTGCATGAAAATACAATAGATGAATAGTCATTCGATCCAAAATTTATTTATTTGAATTTGAATATTTTATTTCCTATATAAAATAAACATAGAAATCCAATCACTAGAATTTTTTTAGTAACTAATAAAATAGGGAGTTTGAGTATTGAAAAAAATTCTTTTTTGTTTTGTGGAAATTCGGGGGTAATATGTCACTATACATGAATATAATATGATGGAACCCCTCTTCATTATAAATATCATGATAAAGAGTACTTTCTCCTATGTCGTGTCAAATTCGCATCGAAAAAAAAAAAGAAATATTTGTTTTATTCTATAAATCTTTTTTCGTAAAATCTCGTCTAATAACTAACTAATAATAAGTAATAACTTAAGGTTTTATTCCATCAATAGGGAACGAAAAGGACAATATACGGGATAGGTATAAAACGGCTTGCTTGGGGGAAACTGCAGAATATAAAAGAATATGCCAACCCTAAGGATCCAGAGGATTAATTGTGGATCCAAGACAGTAATAGAAAGATTTTATTCTTAGATTTTTTATTTAATTTAAAATATTCTTTATCTAGATAAGTATGTATTTATCTAAAATAGATGCAATAGAATCTTTGTATTCGGCTCAATCTTTTAATAAAAAGATTGGGCCGAGTTTAATTGAAATTTAACTAAGAGAAAAAAGGTAATTACAAATCTTTCTCTTTATCCAATTTATCCATCGCTTCAAAATTAAATCGGATTTCCTTCCATACCTCACAAGCAGCAGCTAGTTCAGGACTCCATTTACTAGCCTCGCGGATAATTTCATTACCCTCAGCAGCAAGATCACGCCCTTCATTACGAGCTTTTACACATGCTTCTAGAGCTACTCGATTCGCTACAGCACCTGGCGCATTACCCCAAGGGTGTCCTAAAGTTCCTCCACCGAACTGTAGTACAGAATCATCCCCAAAAATCTCGGTCAGAGCAGGCATATGCCAAACGTGAATACCTCCTGAAGCCACGGGTATAACACCTGGTAGAGAGACCCAATCTTGAGTGAAATAAATACCGCGGCTTCGGTCTTTTTCAATAAAATCATCACGCAGTAAATCAACAAAGCCCAAAGTGATATCTCTTTCCCCTTCAAGTTTACCTACTACGGTACCGGCGTGAATATGATCTCCACCAGACATACGTAACCCTTTAGCTAGTACGCGGAAGTGCATACCATGATTCTTCTGTCTATCAATAACCGCATGCATTGCGCGGTGGATGTGAAGAAGTAGGCCATTATCTCGGCAATAATGGGCCAAGCTAGTATTTGCAGTGAATCCCCCTGTTAAGTAATCATGCATTACGATAGGAACTCCTAATTCTCTAGCAAATACAGCTCTTTTGATCATTTCTTCGCATGTACCTGCAGTAGCATTCAAGTAATGCCCTTTGATTTCACCTGTTTCAGCCTGTGCTTTAAAAAGCGCTTCAGCACAAAAGCAGAAACGATCTCTCCAACGCATAAATGGTTGGGAGTTCACGTTTTCATCGTCTTTGGTAAAATCAAGTCCCCCGCGAAGACATTCATAAACAGCTCTACCATAGTTTTTAGCAGATAAACCTAATTTAGGTTTAATAGTACATCCCAACAGGGGACGACCATACTTGTTCAATTTATCTCTCTCAACTTGGATGCCATGAGGCGGCCCTTGGAAGGTTTTAATATAAGCAGGTGGGACTCGCAAATCTTCCAGACGTAGAGCGCGCAGGGCTTTGAACCCAAATACATTACCTACAATGGAAGTAAACATGTTAGTAACAGAACCTTCTTCAAAA
>NW_020864460.1:5000-10000 GCF_003713205.1 Coffea eugenioides | reverse complement strand
ATTTTGTTTATTTTGAATTCCCCTTCTTTAGAGAGAATCCTGTGAAAATAAGAAAATTTGTATAAAAGTAAGATGGAGATATAGAGTTATACTAAGTAAAAAAATCGAAATTAAGTATAATGGAAATAGGATTCTACCTTGAAATGAGATATGTTTCGCAGTAAACAAAGGAAACTCGTCAATTCAATAAAAATGAATTCTTGTTTTGATTGAATTGAGTAAAATAAAAAGTTATGGTATGGATGACTTGACAATTCCAATTCTAATCGAGCAATCCGGTATATTTTCCACGTTCATAGGAGTGTGTCTATGTTTCTTCTTTACGAATATGATATTTTTTGGACATTTCTAATAATATCAAGTCTTATTCCTATTTTGGCATTTTTTATTTCCGGAATTTTAGCCCCGATTAGCAAAGGGCCGGAGAAACTCTCTAGTTATGAATCGGGTATAGAACCAATAGGCGACGCTTGGTTACAATTTCGAATCCGTTATTATATGTTTGCTCTAGTTTTTGTTGTTTTTGATGTTGAAACAGTTTTTCTTTATCCATGGGCAATGAGTTTCGATATTTTGGGTGTATCTGTATTTATAGAAGCTTTAATTTTTGTACTTATCTTAATAGTTGGTTTAGTTTATGCATGGCGAAAGGGGGCATTGGAATGGTCTTAGCTCCTGAATATTCAGACAATAAAAAGAAAAAAGGAAAAAAATCAAAATAAAATTGAGACTGTTATGAATTCCATTGAGCTTCCTTTACTTGATCGAACAGCCCAAAATTCAGTTATTTCAACTACATTAAATGATTTTTCAAATTGGTCAAGACTCTCTAGTTTATGGCCACTTCTCTATGGTACCAGTTGTTGTTTCATTGAATTTGCTTCACTAATAGGGTCACGATTCGACTTTGATCGTTATGGACTAGTACCAAGATCAAGTCCTAGACAGGCAGATCTAATTTTAACAGCCGGAACGGTAACAATGAAAATGGCCCCTTCTTTAGTGAGATTATATGAACAAATGCCTGAACCAAAATATGTTATTGCTATGGGAGCATGTACAATTACAGGAGGGATGTTCAGTACCGATTCTTATAGTACTGTTCGGGGGGTTGATAAGCTAATTCCTGTAGATGTCTATTTGCCAGGCTGTCCCCCTAAACCGGAAGCAGTTATAGATGCTATAACAAAACTTCGTAAGAAAATATCTCGAGAAATCTATGAAGATAGAATTAGGCCTCAACGTCAACGGTCGAATCGGTGTTTTACTACAAATCACAAGTTTCATATTAGCCGCAGTATGAATACTGGAAATTATGATCAAGGATTCCTTTATCAACCGGCATCTACTTTTACTTCAGAAATACCTACTGAAACATTTTTCAAATACAAAAGTTCAGTCTCTTCCCATGAATTGGTGAATTAGACAGTATTTCTTTGTACAAAATAAAAAAAATCTTCATAAATTTCATCGTAAAGGTGAAATACTTAATACAAATAAAAATATGGGAGAAATAAAAAAGATGCAGGGTCGTTTGTCTGCTTGGCTAGTCAAGCATGGGCTAATTCATAGATCTTTGGGCTTTGATTACCAAGGAATAGAGACTTTACAAATAAAGTCCGAGGATTGGCATTCTATTGCTGTTATTTTATATGTATATGGTTACAATTATCTCCGTTCCCAATGCGCCTATGATGTAGCACCCGGCGGGCTGTTAGCTAGTGTATATCATCTTACGAGAATAGAGTATGGTGTAGATCAACCAGAAGAGGTATGCATAAAAGTATTTGTCTCAAGGAGGAATCCTAGGATTCCGTCTGTCTTCTGGGTTTGGAAAAGTGTGGATTTTCAAGAACGAGAATCTTATGATATGTTGGGAATATCTTATGATAATCATCCACGCTTGAAACGTATCTTAATGCCTGAAAGTTGGATAGGATGGCCCTTACGCAAGGATTATGTTGCTCCCAATTTTTATGAAATACAAGATGCTCATTGAAGGATAAGAAACTAATTTCGTCTTATACAATTTCACATATTCAAGGATTATACGTTCTGTTCTAGATTAACCAGAATAATGGAAGTCTCCTTTGTATTTGGGAATTCTATAATAGGCTAACAAAAAAAAAAGACAATGAGAGATTCGTTGGTATTCTTACATCCCATTTATTTGGTTTGTAAGATGCTTATCTCAGATGAGACGAACAAAGAGGATGAACTTCTACATCATGAATTTTGACTTTCTACTACGCACATTATTTAAAGGGTTTTAGAAAGTTATGTAAGTAGGAATGACGAAATCAAATATGAACGAAAATACAAAGAAATTAAAGGATATTGGATTCTATTTATTTGTATCTCTTGTGTATTTCAATTCCTCTAGATTTGATCTCAACCAATTAAATTAACCCCTTGAATATGTCTTTTGAATATATATGAAGTATTAACATTCTTTTTGAACAAAAGAAGAGCAGAAATAAAAAAGATGAAGAAATAGAATCTAATTCTTTTAGATACCTTATCTAAAAAGTTCTACCCATCTATAAAATAGATGGGGTATATCTCGCTGAAGTGGAAAACAATATGTATTTATTATGATCTAAACTATAAATATGAATGTCGATTCATATCAATTAATTTATACAAGAGAGACTTATACAAATTAATCATGTGCCAGGAACCAGATTTGAACTGGTGACACGAGGATTTTCAGTCCTCTGCTCTACCATCTGAGCTATCCCGACCAGTCCCAATGTAGCATCCTCATTTTATGAGAAAAGGGGGGCTATGTCAATTAAAAGAAGGAAAGGGGATTACAAAATTTTATCTAGGTACTAGAATTTCTTGTATCTTAAAAAAGAGTACTTTGTAAGTTTCAGTATGAATAGTTATATCGATTGTAAACCATTCAAATGGGTATTTCTTGCTCAAAGATGTTCATTTATATGTATATCATAAATAACACAAGATTTGTGATAAGAAAAGGGCTTTTCCGTCCAGATCGATTTCTAAGAGAATAGAGTAAATGAATAAGGTTTTTTGAACCGCTAACGAAAGGGGGATAGGATAAATAGTTGGGGGATCAAATATGTTTTTTGGGGATAGAGGGACTTGAACCCTCACGATTTTTAAAGTCGACGGATTTTCCTCTTACTATAAATTTCATTGTTGCCGACATTGACATGTAGAACGGGACTCTATCTTTATTCTCGTCCGATTAATCAATTCTTGAAAAGATCTATCAGACTATGGAGTGAATCATTTGATCAATGAATATTCGATTCTTTCTTCAATGTGGAATCTATTTACACCAATTCTTCCATTTTTATATAAAAAATACAGATTCAGTTGAGTCGTCATTAATCATTTAATATAGTATTCAATACGTATATACGTTTATCCTTCACTTTATCCTTTCGGAATTTTAGATGGAAAGATTTCTCTACTAACGCAGCCAACTCCATTTGTTAGAACAGCTTCCGTTGAGTCTCTGCACCTATCCTTTTTTCACTTTCTGAACCTTTCCTTTGGTTTCGGAAAACGGGATTTGGCTCAGGATTGCCCCTTTTTATTAATTCCAGGGTTTCTCTGAATTTGAAAGTTATCACTTAGTGGGTTTCCATACCAAGGCTCAATTCAATTAAGTCCGTAGCGTCTTCCGATTTCGCCATATCCCCTTCCTTTTGGTTTGAGATTCAAATTTCATTGTGATGTCGTTGCTTTTTTTCTTTCCTTTATTTTATACTGAAATCGTTGAATGCATTAGATACCGATTCCTATCTTAAAAAACTGTTTTCTTTTTTTTGATTTCTTATCTATCTTCTATAGGAAACCCCCATTTGGTTCAATCCAATATGATTTTATCATTTCTGTATCCCCAATTCAATATAGATGAATATATATCTTAGATATATATATCTCCCTGTCAGCTTTCCAATGCAATTTTGAATAGTTGAACGGTCGATTCTTTTTTTTTGTCGTCTTAATTTTCGCCTTTACGATTTATTTACTTTACATTACAACATTAATTACATCTTTATGAATGAAAACTGAGAATGTCTCATTAGTTAGAACTCCTAATTAGAATTAGAAATATATGATATAGAATCAAATAATATAAATATATATAGAAGTATAAAAAAAGAATTCCAAATGTCATTTGAATTCAAAAATGAAAAATTTAACTAATTTAACTATACTAAAACTATTTACTATCTAATAGTAGATGATAATTCGAATTTAATCGAGTGATAAAAAAATCGAAATTCTATATCGCTATATTAATCGTTGTGCTCTATAATATTCAATAATTTATTTGAAATTCTATTTTATTCTTTTCTAGATCCATATCGATTATGAATAGATAAGAAGTAATAGTTACTAACTAAGATTCTAATAGTTTATGGAATTCCTATCCATATAAAATGGATATTATATGAGCCCGCTTAGCTCAGAGGTTAGAGCATCGCATTTGTAATGCGATGGTCATCGGTTCGATTCCGATAGCCGGCTTTCCTATTTATTCAAATTTTTACGTAATTGATAATGTCTCAAAGAATATTAAATAAAAGGGTGTCGTCCCCCTTTTCCAAAAGCCATCAATTTATAATTTATTAAGTTATAAGAATAAGAACTTCCAACTATGTCAGGAAGGGGATATCCTTTTCTATAATAGAAAAATAAATAGAAAGGAGTGTGGATATTTATCCAATTCATCTCATTCTTTTTTATAGTACACAAGCATGCTATTTCAATAAACTTCGCTTCATTTAGTTCAGTTTTGTTTTAGTTTAGGTTTTCAAAAATTTAATAAATAAAATAGAAAAAAATGAAATTCATTCAAAATAAGAATAAGGAGTCTTTATGTCGCGTTACCGAGGACCTCGTTTCAAAAAAATACGCCGTCTGGGAGCTTTACCAGGACTAACTAATAAAAAGCCTAGAGCTGGAAATGATCTTAGAAACCAATTACGTTCGGGAAAAAAATCTCAATATCGTAT
>NW_020864459.1:0-46135 GCF_003713205.1 Coffea eugenioides | reverse complement strand
TAATCTTTTTTTTTTTTTTGTTCATTTGGAAACTTCAAAACTACAATATAGTTTACTTCTTTATGAAGGTGAACATGCACAAAAGTAATCAGAACAGACAGGTCAACGTGAAGAAACTAAAAAGAAAAGAATCCATGCAACGCCAAAAAGAATGCAGAAAGAAAAGAATCCATGTAACGCCAAAAAAGAATGCAGCATAACCAGATGCAAGTTTCTGTTCTTACAGAAAGAGGTTGTGATAAAGCAGCCAGATTTCTGAAAACCTCCTTGGCGCCTTCGGCTAGAGAAAAGCCACTTGTATTCAACATTGCCCTCTTGATCGAGTCCCCTAGATCATGAAAGCAACGTTCTGTATCTTGTATGAATATTCAATTAAAAAAATTCTTTACAAATAGAGAATAAAAGGAAGAAAGAACAACACTCAGAGCACTTTGCTGCAGTTCCTAACTTCAGAAAAGGTTTTTGCCCGTCTTTGAGAAATCAAGTGCATAGGGTAGCGTTACTGAAAGTCAGATGTTAGAGGAGAAACAGGTTGATATGATCCAGTACTGTTACTGCGGGGATGTATGAACTGCAGATATGTTCTATTATGACACTGAAGATGTCTCGAAATATGAAGATTCTACATATTTCCTCACATAATAAGGGGACACATTTCACTAGTGCTTTGGTCATTGGAGACTTCAATTGTGTCAAATTTTAGTTTAGTGCTTAAAAAATCTTCATATCTACTGCTGTCCTATGGGATCTTGATTGTGGGGGACTAAAATATATATGTATAACTCAAAATTTAAAAGAGAAATTAAGAAGAACAAAATAAAAAATCACCAAATCTTACAAAGAACCATGCCTTAAAGTGTTCCATTATTCTGGTAATTTTTGTCATCCACAATCTTCTTCTTTCTTTCTTTGAAATAACTTTTGTCTCACAAAATTTTCCCTTCACTCTCTGTTCATATTCTAAAAAGAAATCAACCTTGGCAAAACTCCTAACTGTATCCCGAAAATTTTTTTTCATTTGGAAAATTTCTGATGGAATATAAAACACATGGCGTAAGAATTCCAATCAGGTATTGCTATATAGCATCGAATGTGTAGAGGCCCTTCACAGTTTCAACTTAACCAAATCATAAGCCTGAAAAGCCAATTTAGACCATATTCAAAATTTCAAAACAATCTCAAGTTCTTCTCTTCACGAAAGTGTATGTAAAAAGTCAACAAGTTGCAACGTTTACAGGTTACGAATCAAGCATTAAACTTACAATAGTACCAGCAAGATAAGTGATTTGAAGAATTATACTTTTTAAGATCTCAAATAAACTAGAAAACAAGACTTTGTAGGTTGCAAAATTCATTGGGAGCTTGTACAACATTATGGCCAAGATTATATCAAAATACTCGATTGGCTACCTGAAGTCATGCTGAAAAGGTAAGGCATCCTAGTACAAAGTTGATCAGGCAAAGCCTCCAAGAGAGGGAGCAAAAGTCGAAGTTGTGACCGGCTATATGATGTTGCTGCAATGCAATTCAACCTTATTGTTAGTGATTGCTGTATAAGCATACTTGTAATGAGCTGTCGACTGGCATAAATGAACTGCAACACTAGCAGGAGATAGATGTAAATGAACTACCAAAAGACTATAAGAAGCAAATAGTTTTCTTGAATAACCTGGATTGATTAATATTACAACCAGGTCAATCACAGGATTACGAGCAGCAACAGACAATGCAATGCATGCCCCAATAGATTCAGCAACCAAATAGATTGGCTTCTTTGGAGAAGATGCACTCTCAAGTTTCACAGCATTCTCAACAAAGTTTACTAGCCCTGCATATGTAGTATACTTCTTTTAGGAGCTTAAGAACATACAAGCAACCAGAACAACAGTGTACGACAAATAAGACGTGTAACATTCTTAGTATTGGTGCAACAAAGTGAAAATCCCAAGAGTTTAATTCGCAAAGAGTACATGCCAAAGACATCCAGTTCACTAATTTTAAGGACCATGAAAATCTGATTTACGACTAAGAATAATGGTTAAGAATGTGATGACATTATGTCAGAGTGCAGTCATAAATGCAATGCTTCCAGAAGTTCCATTTACCCAACATTTTCCTGAATGCTCTCAGTACTTAGCTCGGAAAGTCTTTCCGTCCTAACTCCTTTTATGCACAACAGTACAAGTATAACATGTATGAGTAATTCGGGAAGCCAACATACTACAAATCAATCTTTTTAATTAAGATGAAGACCTTGAAATGGCGTGCGATCAAAAACAGGAATGTGCATGCACCGAACTTCAAAAACCCTGTATCCAGGCAAACCTCTTTGGTTAATACAATAATGGCATTCTGTCTTCCTATAAAATCAAATTATGATGCCATGAATTTTATGCAAATAGTAATAGTTGAAACTGTTGGCTAATAGTTCAGTTCACAGTATTGAGGGAATAGGTTATTCCTGGTGCAGATATGCAGGCAGAAAGAAAAGGACATAAAACTGAATTCCAAAAACTATAACCATCCGAGTTGAACAAGACATTAATTTGGTTTGACCTATAGTAAAGCTTAAGCTGGCAGCAAGAGCATAATGTGGCGAACCTGATGGTTATATAATACTAGAATGGATTTGTATACTTTAAATCTTTAGTGCAATTTAGACAGAACAATAAACCAATGTAAAACGCAATAGGTGCTTGAGCTTGATCCTCCCAACTTTATGTCAGAGAGAGGAGTACAAGATAAAGTTGGTAAATGGAAACTACGCAAACAATGTGCTTATAAGGATTCTAAGTAGAACTTACTTCCCCAGAGCTTTATGCTGCAAGATCAAACCCAATCCAAGTCCATCTAATCCTACACGCACAAAAGCTAAAGTAAAATTCCAACTTCATATGAGAATTCTGCAAATCACAAGTTCCTTTGCTAGTAGAGTGAAAAAATTACATAACGAATAACCCTCAGCAATACAATGAACTCAAATAAAATACCCAAGAAAAGTTACCAGGCAAGTACAAAAGAACAGGTGAATCCTTTAGAGGGCATCGACATTCAATGGGGCAAAACCACCGTGGTGGCCCGTAATCTGGCCTAACTATGTCTTTTTCTATCTCTAAGTAGTCCTTAAATGTCTGAGTGCCAAATCCGTCATCCCACAAAGGCTGCAATATCTCAGCGGCATCATTTGCTCCCTCATTACCTTCAAAATAATCTACTGCCAATGTCTTTCCAGAACTACTCAAATCCCCAATGTTCTCATTCTGTCTCGCTGCAGAAATTCCATAAACCCTACTTGAATCAGCCCTGAACTTAATCAATTTCCTAGAACTCACACTTCTATGCCTAACTGAAGCATCCCATCTGAATTTTGAAATTAATGAACCTAACTGTGATACTGCAAAAGAATTTATTGTTGATCCCATGTTTCCTTCAATATGTCCCAGAAATCCAATCTAAAATTATTCAACAAGATTCAAAAAGACATGACATTGGTCCTTTCAAGCCAACAAAAGAAAAATGTATAGAATTAGTACAAATTAGTTTGATATACTGTCTCCTAACAGTCCTATAAAGTACAGAAATATGTCACACTTTTCATGCTTACAAGAAACCAGCAAGAAAACGAAATTACTGTGAAAAGGAGTAACTGAAAACGTGCTTAAAAATGTCAAAAAAAAAAAAAAATTCATTGGTAAAGATACCTACTCATGTAGTCATATGAATTGTATGCATGCATTCTGAACCATGATAACAGCTTGAATGAACTTGCGTGCTGTAAGGAAACTAGTGATTTCTTCTTTTTTATTCACTTTTTTTAGTGATTTAGTTAGCAATTCCTGGCATTCTGGACTTCTTTGAAATGGTGGAGCTAAGGTACAACATTAGATCGCTAGTTGTGTGAGTTATCATACTTGATTTTTCATTTGTGTAATGATGCATATCACCAGTGTATCACATTTACGAGGATATCCATGTAAGAAAGGCCACATGTTAATATGTTTTTCTCAAATTTAAATAATCTACTTTTTTAAATTCTTAAACAAATTTGGGTCTGCTTAAATTTTGCTGCACATTAGCTTATAAGGATCATTTGTTCAAAATTCATCTTTTTTTAACAATACATACGTCTTCAGTTTAGAGTTGTTTTTGCTTGAAAATTGTGGATTATCAACTTATTCCCTTGCTTAATTCCAGTATAACTTCTTCCTTCATCTTTTTTACCTCCTTGGCTCTAGAAATTGTCAAATGTCCTTTGACAAAATTTATTACCTTCCCTGAAATTGTTTTGTGGATCTGGCATACCCAATTTCTGAGGTGGCGGATTTTCCATCTGATACTCCTTAAGATCGCATGATATCTTGATCGTAAAGATCAGAATATCTTTCGTCAGGTGTCAAGTGTAAAATCCTGTGCCTCATAGTTAATTTCTTGATGAAGGCTTACATTTGAAATTCGCTGTGCTTCCTAATTCCTTTGCTTTTGAATTGTCTAGGAGATAATTTTCTTATTATTTATGAAGTTTGAATTGGTTAGTATGGGGACGAGTCACCCCCTTACCTTGAGAATGTGTCACCAGAAAGGGTGATGTTTCCACTCCTTCAAACTTGCCTCTCAGTGGGATAAGTGTCGATCTAAATGCTTTGGTGTCAGATATGAACCTGAAGATTCTCTGGATGCTTTACTCCTAAATATAATCTTTGAACTTTGGATTAACATGTAGAAGCCTCGTATTTGGAGTATACTTGGACGAAAGAACATTCTTTCTTAGCCCTAAATACGTACTCCAAAACTGTGTTTCCTTGTCCAGATTTGTCGTTCAAATCGAGAAATGATTCCAAGAAGATTGTGTATCTGTAAATGCTCTTGATTCCCTACTTCAGTTAAAAAAACTTTTACTGAAAGCAAGAGACAAAGTTAATAGAGTCCCTAATTCTGTATTTTATGCAAAATAGAAGGCTTTTAATGATCATCTACGCAAATCTACTATTTCCCTCTTCTGAATTAATGACCTCTTAGTGGCCAAATTGTTTTCTCATACGACTCTCTTTTCACAAGAGATTCTTATGCCAATGAAGATGGATAGCTTTTGCCATTTGTTCTTCTGGAAGTCGTGCTTGCAACTTGAATTTCTACAGGTGACGCAACAAAGCCAACTAATCTTTTGTGAAAATTTCTGCAGCTTTTGAAACTAAACACTTCGATTTGCAACTCTTCTTTTTGTTACCTTTTCTGTCTCCTATCTTGTTCAAGTGCTTCTCACCTCATCTCCGACATGATTTAGGTAGCGTAGCACTAAGTAAGGTGTTGCCAACATGATAGCACCATTGTTGGTCAGACCAATCACGTGCCGGGCATTCTTTGCCTTCAGGGCTGGTGCTATGTTTTGCTTATTGGCAAGCAGCACATGCATTTGCCATCATACCGTGCACAGTATTTATCGTACATCATGCATGCATAGGCTCCATTATTCCAGGATCGCTGCTCAAAGAATGCCAGCTGAGGATTAGTGGAAGATGATAAGGCTGTATTACAGGATAAATTCAATGAGTCTACCGAAATCAACGGTGATCCAAGGAGATAACGAACGTATATATGTGATATGCCATGTGCTTATGTTTGCATAGATATCGAATGGACATGATGCAAATTGGGGTAAAAGGGATTTATTAGATCAGGAACTTAATTAGAACTTAACATGTTCAGATGTGTTTAACAATAAAAATAAATTTTTTTTAGTGTAATTGGGACCTTTCACTTACCATCCATTTTTCGTACAACTTAATTCATCCCTCCCTCAAAATAGAATATTTTTAATTAGTTAAGTGGCCGCATAGGCAAAACTCCAAAAAACTAAGGGTGTATTTGATAAAATTGAAATTTGACGGTATTACGTCAATAAATTGTAACTGGGAGGGTGTCATATTTGGAGTTATATTCCTCGGCTGTTGTTACAGTCACCGCTATTGGTTTTTCTCTTGCATTTGCCATCTTTTCGAGGTTTAAGTGGGATGAAGGGAAGTTTAAGCTTTTGTCTTCATTTCTGGGGTGTTGATGACAGTGTAATTTCTTTCAATTTCTGTCGATCTGCCATTCTTTTTTTTTTTTTTCTATTTGCTTGGTGTATGCTTGACTAATTTATATATATATATATATATATATATATATATATATATATATATTCTGTTTATTGGCCTAGGTTTGCATATAAGGACACTGCACAATCCTTACTTAGCTTCTAACCTTCACGCTTGTTAAATCTAGCAAGTTTGAGAAGAATGCAATTGTCGTGAAGTATGCCCGTCCGATCCTTATTGCAAATGTATTTATTTGAGTGAGTTTTATCCTGTTGCACATAATTCTTGGCTGATTCTTGATTTTTAGTCTTAGCTAGTTTCTGTACTGTTCTATGTTTGGGGATAGCGTATATGGCAATTTTGGGAGGGGATGAGCTTTCGCGAAATATTTTCCTAAGTAAAAAGGATGAAAGAAATAAATGGATTTTTTATTTCAAAAAATAAAGGGAAAAAGACCTAAAATGGGACTTTAAAAATGCAATAATTTGGGCCCAAAAACATGGTTTAAAAAGGATTTTTGAGAAAAAGGGAGTCGCCCTTAGTATTAAATTTAGGTGTTTTCTAGTAAAAGAAATGAGAAAATCCCTTTTAGACGACTTCAAATCTTAACGAGAGAAAATCAGTTTGGAAATCACGGTTGAAGAAAGGGTAGATAAAGATTCGATTAGTTCGAACCTAGGGTATCCTTTCAAGCTAAACTAAACTAGTTATGAGGTTTAGTCAAAATTTTCCTAATCTAACCATAAAACATTTCAAATTTGGATGTTTTTATATGAATGTAAACCTAAAGCTAATGAGGCATTGGGAGGGGCTAAATATCCTTTCAAGGTCTAATTTGAGATATCTCACATCTGTAAGAGAAGAGGAAAGAAATGGTTTAAGGACTTGGGTGCTTGGATCACATAATAATTTGGGTTAACCATTTTGGGTCAGTGGATTTCGATCCAAAAATTGCTTGGGCCAGCCCTTGGACTCGAGTTGTGATAGTTGATATCAGAGCGAATCTCACGTTGTTTCTACGTAGGGTGAGCCAAGACCAATGGACTATGGTTCATCAAACGGGGGCCACGTCTAGAGTTCGTTTAAATTCTGACGGGTTTTGCGAGGACGCAAGATCCTAAATGTGGGGAGAATGGGATACCAAGCGTACAATTTAAATTCTGATGGGTTTTACAAGGACACAAGGTCCTAAAGTTGGGGAGAATGGGATACCAAGTGGACAGTTTGAATTCTAACGGCTTTGCGAGGACGCAAAATCCTAAAGATGGGGAGAATGAGATATCCCACGTCGGCAAGAGAAAGAGGAAAATAATGGTTTAAGGACTTGGGTGCTTGAGTTACATAGTAATTTGGGTTAACCATTTTGGATCAGTGGATTTCGGTCCAAAATTGCTTGGGCCAACCCTTGGACTCGGGTCGTGACATAATTAGTGCCAATGCATTAATTGCTAAATTCTAGAGTAATCCTTTGAAGGGGTCACAAGTATGCAAAATAAGACTCAAAAAGATAAAAATTATAATTAATATATATGTGTGTATATATCTTTATCTTTTATATTATATAAGAACAAGTTTTGGTCAAAAATAGTTTTGAATTTCAACTGCATGGGCAAGGGCATTTTGGGATTATGAGGTTGTATGGAGTGTAGTTATAGCGCAAAGTACAATTTATGATATAATGTGTTTTCTTGTGTTTACCAAAATGCGGGTGTATTTTTTTTCAAATGTAGTGCGAATTTTTCTAAGGCATGGACATTTCAGGAATGTGAGGTTACCTGTATGGTCTTTTTACTAGTAGGTACAAGTCATAATGGCTTTTATGTTGCTGTAATTACTTAAATGCATTGCGCCTTATGTATCCTCATCAATGTCTGTGTTTTGTTTTCACAAAATATGAGTGTATAGGATATTTATGCATAGCTTTCTTGTTCTTTTCATTCCTTTCATGCTAATACCCAACAACTGACATGAATAAATTTAGATGCACAATTTCTACCAGTGGCTTCAACTTCCAATTCATAAGTGAGAAATTTATTCTAATTTTGGCTACATCGTATCCAAACTTCAAATTCAAATCTTTGATTAATTATGTTTTGTTCCAAATTTCATATTTACTATTTCTTCAATCGTAACATAACTACTCTAAATTCTATTCAAATGACGAACAATGACTGGTAACTTACTTGAGTGGTTAGAAATACAGCATCTCACTTGCAATTGGAGTACTATTATTCACGTGATTGAGAAACAAAAATCATAGTACTCAAAAGATGGAGAACACTATTAGAAATTACTCTTTGTCAACAGTCAGGTAATGTATGAAAACATGAACCATTAAAAATAAACTCTATCTTTTCCGACTTCTACTTCAATCACTTTTAGTATAGTGGTTGGCATGTATCATTTCACCTTACGTATTGATATGCATCAGTTTCATTGCTTATTGAGACTCAATAGTAGTACTTAAGGAATCAACTTCTAAATTCCATTCGTCATCTACACCTTAAATGATATTTTTCCCGTTTCACATTTTTTTCACAGTATAATCACATTTTTCATTTCAATTTTATTTTGCCTCAATCTCATCTTGTAAACCAAAACCACTTTTGTAAAAATAAAATTTTCTATCTAACATTTTCTTCTAATGCATTTTTGCTACACAGAGACAAAAGGTTGGAGCACTAATTTATAGTGCAGACATAGAATTTTTCAACAAATTGCTCTTATCCCATAAAAGGTACTAATCTCCGATGCAAAAGTTCAATCTATTTTGACCACAAATTCTAGTAGCAAAACTGAATATTTATGGATTATTGACAACACTACTCCGATCCAATAATTTCAAGAAATTGACAGGCCACTCATTCCATGTGTCTTCATCTCCCACATTGATAGAAACAAAAAATCCATATGTTCTGACCTCCCTAGATTTACTATTCCCGTTCAACCCCAACCTACAACAGCAGATCCACATACCAGACAAGTCATCATTGTTGATCAATAGTTCGACTAACACATATCCAATTAATAAAAATGTATTTAAATATGTTCTCACTAATGTTATGCAACTATCAACCAATCACACTAACTCTAAAACCTATCCAATTAATAAAAAATGTATTGACAAAGGCAACGAAAGCGAACCAATAGCTTACATTGCTATCGTACCCAACCAAACATCATACTATAGATAATGGAGGAAAAATATTATACGCAAAAGTGGTTTCTAATAATATATTTAACGGTTTTGCAACTCTCAACCTATCTACAAAACAATAGAGACAATCCAAACGGATGCACAAAATCGATAGGAGAGAATACTACTACCATCTGTAATAAAAAATTAAATGGAATAAACTACTACTTTGACTTTATGTAAATATTAGTATCGGCTGCAACATGATGTTGTTATATACTATATGCAAACAAATTAGGGAATAAAAGTTCTACTTTTACGTAATCTTTGATTCTTATGAATTTTAATACACAGTTATCCTTAATCTTTTTCATGGTTCTCTTTTTCTTATTAAAAATTAGTGGTCAATGCTACTATTTCAAATAATAACTACTAACTACCTTAAATCATGGGCACCAAACTCCTACATGATGCATGGGCTCCCCTTCCCTAGTGTATACACACACACGTGTATACATACACACACATAGGTACTTGTTGATATGGTCCTCGCGCAAGGTGCGAGGTTGCCCAGGTTGTCATTGAAAAGGTTTTGGAGGAGCAAAACGAATACAGTTGGATGGTCTGCTGTAAAATTAGGCATGTAATGAGATATCTAATGCTAATACCAACTAGATATTTCTTAGTAGATTTTTGACTTGTTGGTAATATGAAGTAATAGAATAACCAAGTTCTTGTGATTTTGCTGCACCACAGCAGTCACGGCACCTTCTATTTCGCTCACGATAGTGTTCCTCTAAGCTAACATATTTTCTTTTTGGAGCCATTATGAACAGATATCTATGCTTCTGAAATAGAAGACGCAATATCTATGGAATAGTGAACAAATATATATAATAAGAATAACTAAATACATATTGATATACAGAATAAAGTAAATACAGATATATATATATATATAATATTTAATCAACATAGAAAAGTAATGTGACAACATATACCAATCATAGAAAGCAGATCGTGACTCCATATATAACCAGAGAGTAACATAGCAAAAACAATCAACTCCAAGTAATAATGAAATTAGGACTATCAACTTTGCGTAATGATAAGAGTGAACACTAAGCATGTAAATTTAAAAAGAAATAGATGAAAGCACATAAGTAGCAACAACAGAAAACCAATTCAATGCAACCAGACAATGAATTGCCAATTGGAAAGAAACAGCAGGTAAACAATAATTCATATAAGAACAAACACAAAAAAAAAAAAAGAAGCTAAGAATGGTATGTATAATGAGAACAGAAAGAACAATAAACAACATACTTAGTGACCCATAACAGACATCTTTTCCTTCTAGCTGAAATCGCAGCAATTCTGGACAGAAGACAAAGCCTTGGATATAAAATGTGGAAGACGATTTCTACTGTGGAATCTAATTTAACAAGGATCTCTTCTATAACAATCTTCTTGGTGCTCTCACAAAGCGGAAAAACTAATCAAACGCACAGGAAGCAGCCACACAAAAGTGCACTAATGGTCAGGAATAGCGGCACCATACGGTTCAAACATTTGAACGTGAAATTCAAGGACAGATTTCAAAATGATATGATTCAACCTCAAACCCATTTAAATGTAGCAGATAACAGCAGGGCTCGAGAATTGATGTGCATTCAAATCATAGGAGCTAGCAATCTTCTATATGCTCATATTGGTGATGTCATTGTTGCTGTGATCAAAGAGGCAGTACCCAATATGACCCTAGAAAGGTCAGAAGGCTTCCTTTTGCTAACTAATCACTCAATCAAGGATAGACTTGGTATGAAAGAATACAATAGTCAAAGCACACTGCATAAACAAATTCTAGCCATGGGAAGCTCCAACGGCACCGATCATTGAAATTGATCATTCCTGTGAAATTTTGGAAATGCTCACACAATCATGGTGCCAGTGAGGGACCGAATTCACTGTTCATAGCCCCATTCGCAGTTTTATATTGTTCGGATACGTGGCCAAAGAAAGGGAGTGCAACATAACGAGTATATGGAACTAAAACTTGTGACAAAAATTCACTGTTTATAGCCCCATTTGCATTTTTATATTGTTAGGATGCGTGACCAAAGAAAGGGAGTACAACATAACGGGTATAGGAAACTAAAACTTGTGACAAAATCTTCCTTTTTGTAGAGGACAAATAGGGTGTTAACCCTGAAAAGCCATAATCGCCTATTTTCATACTCAAAGGATGACTTTTCTGGTCTAAATAAGTAAATGAACTATCTAACTTCTTAATTCCTACATGAAATGCAAATCTAAATTAAATGGTTTGAACACATATGGGATTGGGGCATAAAATTGGGGGAAATAATATGCAAATGAGAAAAGATCCTAAAAATAGAAAAAAAAATATATGTATGAAAATGGAATGATGGCACATAATACATGAATCTAGCTTGCAAAGAGGCCTATGGGTTTAGCATTGGACTAGCTTACCTCAACAAGTCCTCACTTGCATTGTACTAACAAGGAAATGGAAAAAGACTACAACTAGTATTGGACTAGTGTGATGACATTATACATTCATAATTTATATGGCTATTGACGGGCTTTTGATATACGTACAAGTTAAAATCCGATTTACACCCGTTTGACTGCAAGTATACAGGTCAAATTAGTAGTTTAGGACGTGTATCGGGTCAATCCCACGAGAAAGATTGAATAATTACTAGCACTATTAAAGTTTCTCTATTATTTAGACTATCAATGAATTAAAAGAAATGAAACCTACTGAACTTATACAAGAAAATAACAAATGAAAACTCCTTAGGTTATGGTATTCCTAACTATTCATGCAAGTGCCATTTTTGGATCATTGAATACTACTATCTAGGCTAGCTATGGTGTAATTTCCTTATGCATATGAAACCTACTTTCGTAGTGAATCAACTATACTTATAACTAATCCATACCTATTCGCATGGTTATGAAATCAGCTACAAGTTCATATCTTCAATGAAATTATATGAAATTAATCACTAAAACCACATAGGTGGACCTCTACTCTCGTGAGTGTACTCCTTATGTTTAGCACTTTTTGAATCAGTGTTAAATCTCAATTTTCATTGCAGAAACAACACCTTAGATAATCACAATTAATAGTACCAGTTTAATCATGATTTAAAGAGCCAAAGTGCTAAAATAACTTGCTCAAATAATAGCAATCAAATAGCCAAATAATAAATACTAACAATCATAGAAAGTTCAACCAAACCCAAGGCATAAACTTTAAAGACACATAATAAACACAAAATCCAGAACTTGCATATTAACCATACTTAAGAATCCAATACAAAAGATATAGAGTTGAAGAAGAGATAACCTATGTCACTTGAGATTCAACTCCTCCTTCTTCATCTCCATCTTCATCCTAATCTAGCCAATATACAAGAGTGGATGAACTACTAACTAAACTATCCTATACTAAGAAAAATGGAAGAACTACATTTCTGCAAACTCCAAGTTTCTCTCCCGTATATCTCTCTTCAATCTTGCAAGTTTTGGCTATATAAAGATGAAAGGTGGTCAAGGAATGAGGCTTACACCTCCCTTTTACAGCTGCAAAGTGCTTGTCACATGTTTGGCATTACATGTGACTTGTTGGAGGTGAAATTGAATTTTCCGCGTAAAGAGCAGCCCTCACTGACCACAATCTGGCCAGAAATCCGACCATAAATCCTGCCAAGTTCCGGCCGGAACTACAAGAAAATTGGTCATCAGTGACAACTTTTCTCTGTGACGAAAAAAAGTTGTCACAAAAGTGGATCCTTTATTGACGACTTTCTAACTCGTCACAAACCTCTAATGGGAGCCAACTCATTTGTGACGACTTTTCCCGCCAAGATTTAGCAAGAGCGCGGGAGTGTTTAGAACACACAATAGTGACGACATTAAGAACATCATCACTATTGCTTGGCCTATTTACGGACGACTTTTTGTTGTCGTCACTGATCACTAAAAAAAAAAGTTATTAGTGACAACATTTTGTAGTGATGACAATAAGTCGTCACAAAAGGAGCTTCTTTAGTCGCGACACCTAAAGTTGTCACAATTGCATCAAAGCAACTAAATGTTTAGTGACGACCCGTTATTTTCGTCACAAACTACACTGCAAGAAATATGGTCATTAGTGACAACATTTTTTAGTGACGACAAAAGTCGTCACAAAACGTGGTTGTTTAGTGACGACAAGGAAAGTTGTCATAATTGCTCAAAGCAACTAAGTCTTCAGTGACGACCTTGAAAAAGTTGTCACTAAAATGCTCTATATAGTGACAACTTCTAATATCGTCACTGTCACTCTACCGATTCGGATTTAGTGACAAGAATTGATCGTCACTGTTTAAAGTACTTATTTCTAAGTCACTTTCATTAATTCTACTGTGCCACCCTAACTTTTGCGATTTAGCCCCAAATGTTGTAAAAAATTCCATTAATTCCATTATGATACCTTAACTTTTACAATTTAGCCCCATATGTAGTACACCGATTTCTTTAATTCTATTATTACTCCCTAACTTTTGTAATTTAGCCCCATATGTAATTCACCAATTTCATTAATTCTACTATGACACTCTAACTTTTGCAATTTAACCCCCATATGTAATACACCAATTTTATTATTTCTATTATGACACCCTAACTTTTACAATTTAACCCCTATTTTTTTATTAGGAAATTGCGAATGGTATCTTGATAAACTATGCATAAATATTTTATAATTTTCTCAAACTTAAGTAATAATTTGTTATAAACTCTAAAGATATATCTTTCATTACAATAGTTATAAGGCAGACAGGTCATTTTATCAATGGAATAAGAAATTTATGCCAGATTTATCCTTTGTACTACATGCCAAGTAGTATTAGCAAAGGAATAACAAAGTACTACAAAGTAATTAACAAAATAGCCTTCAGGGAGTGTAGTTTATGGGCAAATGAGCATTATCTATTCAAAGTACCAACTTTTTATGGGCATTTTACTCTCAAACATATAATTTATGATAAATTTATAAATGTTTGTAAGTAAAATTCAAAAAGTGTTACACTGATTTCTTACAAAACGAAAACTGGCAGGTTATCTTTTCAACATAAATTAAATTTTTTTAAAAAAAGAAATGGCCCATAAAATACCAACTCTTTGTGGGTTTCCTCCATTACATGAACAAATATTCTGCTCTTTATGGGTATTTCACTCCGAATCATTTAATTTATGTTAAATACATAAATGTTTGTAAGTAAAATTCAAAAAGTGTTGCACTAATATTTTTATGGAAGGGAAACTGGTAGGTTTTGTATTTAACATAAATTAAATATGTGAAAGGAAAAAAAAAAGAAATTACCCATAAATCTATGTCTTGCAAATGTATACTAGTAAAATAGTTTCAAACAAAATTAAACATTAAAATAAACTGTAATTTATACACATTAAAATATTTGTAATTTATACACATTTTGCAACTACTACTTTGTGTTTTCTCTGTAATGAATTTTTTAACTATTGAGAAACTTAAGTTTTGTCTTGCAAATCTATACTAGTACAATAGTTTTAAACAAAATTAAACATTAAAATAAATGTTTCAAAAAGAACAAAAGTACATTTATCACTTGCGGTAATGTAACAAAATTTTCTCAACCATTATCAATATTTTCACAAAAGTATTAAAAACTAGCAATTGACAATATTAAAAACTAGCAATTTTGTTAATGAGAACTTTTCTTGTCATTATAATCTTGAATAAATTAGTGATAACATTATGTCATCACTAAATTTTCTTTGATTTTGACTTAACAATAATGTCTTATTAATAGCATTTGATTATTTTTAATGAAAGTCTGTTATAACCATAGAATTTGACTTTCGTTATTTTCAATTAATGATGTACTTTAGTGCTGCAATTATAAAAAATTGCAGGGCTAAAATATTTGCAAATTATAAAAGTATATTTTCACTTATATGTAATTAACAAATTTTGCCACCTATATTGATGAAAATTTGTGTTTTTGTACTAAAAAATAAAGAATAATACTATAGCAATAAAATCTATGCTTCAAACCAAATTAAAAATAAAAAAAAGCATTGTGTTTTTGTAATCATTATGTGTTCTCTAATGATTTTTAACTGTTGTATACTTATGAGACTACTTGTTAATTTAATTTTCTTGTATATGTAATAACTTCATTAGAATAAAAATAATTGAATAAATAAATAATTCATTAGTGTAAATAAACTTGTGACTACTTAACTTAGAATGATTATCAGTTAATTTGATATGAAAATTTGTGCCCAAGTTTTTTGGATATTGTTTGAGTTATGGGCGAAATCATCTCCACTAGAATTATTTTAGTTGTGAATACCATTACTTCATTTTTTTATTGTGCAAGATAAAGGTTTTCAGCGGAGTTGGTGGTGGAAACGGGTTTGAGAGATTGAGTTTGGGGACGAAGGTGAAGGTTTTAATTAGCTATAGTGGTAGGAGTGGATCCCCTTCTTCATCCACCTCTTCCACCGAGATTAACCCATCTAACTCCACTTCCTTCAACCACCAAAACGGTGGTCCTGCTCCCCACCGCATCGCTGCCTGAGCAAATAACTCCGACTCGATGCACTCCTGATGGGAGTCCATATCAAAAGCCCGCACTCGAATCCATCTCCTCTCCACTCTTCTCCCCGAAACCTCCTCAGTTCTCTCGTTCCTTGCCAACTCCGACCGCCCTGCCCGCTCCCTCCTCCTCTCTTCCGCCGCCTATTCTTCCATCTCATCTTCCCTCTCCTCCCCTTCATCCGGCTCCGACGACGACTCTCTTTGCCTGTGGCTATACGACACCTTCCTCTCCGCTGACTCCGAACTCCGCCTCGTTGTCCTCTGCTATATCTCTCTCCTCTCCTCCTTCTATCTATCCCGCATCCACTCCTCCTCCACCACATCCGCTATCTCACCCACCCCTAATCTCGCCGGCTTCGAAGCTGTCCTTCTTGTCCTCTACTCATCTGAAGTCAAGGCTCATTCGGGTATACCCGTGCTCATTTCAATCCCTGATCTCTCTCAACCTTCTCTTTATCACTCCTCTCGAAATCCCCCTTCGAATAAATCGAACCCCATTAACAATAACCCCTCGTCTCGGCCTCTAGTCGGCGTTCTATCGCCTCCTCTCGAACCCCAGATGGCGGTGAAGTCTACTAAACGAGCTTCCATTGTAGGCATTGCCCTTGATTGTTATTATAAGCAGATTTCGCAAATGCCCAGTTGGTCAAAGCTTGATTTTTGCAAATTTTTGGCAGATTGGGCAAGTCAGGATTGCCCTTGTAAATCTGATTTCGATGATTTTACTACCCAAAAACCTGATAATTTTACTGAAAGTAGCCATGGGCTTTCGGGTGACTCGAGGGGTCACAATGAGATTGAGGATGTTGTGGAAGAAATTCGGCATTTGCGAAGTGAGGGGAGGGATGACGAGTTGAGGTCACAGGGGGTGAGAATTCCGCTGCCATGGGAGTTATTACAGCCGGCATTGAGGATTTTGGGGCACTGCTTGCTAGGGCATTTGATTACAGAGGATGTGAAAGCAGCAACTTCAGTGGCAATAAGGAGCTTGTATGCTGGGCCTCCCATGACCTGAACCCGCAGGCCATTTTGGCGACTAGCAGTCTGATTTAGCTAGATAACAGGGCACGCGAGGTTGTTGCTGCAGCTGCAGCTGCCAGTGCTACCTCCAATGCTAATACACCCAGTAAGGCTAAAAAGCCTGAGATCCTTTTGGTTTCTAAGTGATATCAAAAGTGAATGAGATAATTTGCTTTAATTCTTGAATGTGAGTTTGTATGTGGAATTATGTAGGTATAGGTGTAGATTATACGCGAGTAATGAGTAGCTTATTTTGAACTTGGAACTCAGCCTGAAAGTTGTGTATCATTATTACTGTGATATGAATAGGTGTTCCAATTGCTTATATTTGGACTTAAAAAAAATATAAATAAATAAATCGAATGAATATGTAAGTTTTGATGATTATGTAGTGCTCTTGGAATATGTAGTTGTAACGTAATTAGGTACAAGTATAGATTAGTATCAAAATTAAAAGAAGAAAACATATGTTTTATATGCAAATGTCGCGCCCCACTTTTTGAATGAGATGTGAATGTGTTGTGTGTAATGTGTGAACGTGTGCAAAATGAAAAGTAAAAGGCCATGGGACTTAGAATGCGACGATTTGGCCAAGTGAAGTTCAAAAGGGTTTTTTGTATCAAAAATGGAGTCGCCACTTGGTATAGAGTTAGGGTGTACCAAGTCACCCAAAAAGTGTTTTTGTTTTTGAATAAAAAGTAAATAAACCCTTTTTGAGAACTTTTGGGTCTGCGTAACCAAAAGAGGGATCGGGGGTCACATTTGACGAAGGGGAAGGCAAGAATAAAAATCCAAAGCACCCCTTCGACCTAGCCAAGGCTAGTTGCGTGACTTAAGCCAATTTTCCTAATTTTTCTACCCAATGTATGTTCGCACGTTGGATATGACTATATGAATGCAAAACGGAAAGGAAAATGCAATCCTAAATTCTACGATGTCTCTCGTGAGGCTTTTGGTCCCAAACCACATGAGTTGTGGCGGCCAACAAAGGAAAACCCCATAGAGGTCGATTAATGCAAATGAGACTCAAGTGTGCAAGTGTGAAAGTGTATGAAAGAAATTAAAAATCCGAGTGTTTGTGTGCAAGTGTATGAAAAGGTGCACGTGTGCAATCGTATGAAAATTCTAAGTGTTTGTGTGCAAGTGTATGAAATATAGTGATAAGTGCATATAGGTGTAATTAAGTGCAATTGGGTGAAGTAGAAATCAAAATGAACAATAAGGAAAGAAAAATGTGAATTGAAAAGAATAAGTAAGTGATAAATGAGAATGAATGAACCTAAGGGAATGCATCAGGTCGGATACGGGGGTGGACTCCTAACTTTTCGACTTCGATTTTCCCTTTGATTAGAAGGCAAAACTAGCGTGCTAAGGCTATCGAGTAGCCACACTCGCTCGTTTCCCTTATCAGAAGGGGACCCTCAAGCAAATGGACCCTACAACTATCATGATATGCAAAAATCCTAAAATGAAGGGAAAGGGGGTTCGAGGAGCATGCCAAGTGATAAAACTAGGGAAAATGCGTGATATGTAGTGAACAAACAAATGATATGCTAATGAGGGGAAATCCCTAAGGGTCTAGCATTGGACTAGCCCATTCTACGAATTCCGACTAGCGTTGGACTAGCGGAGATGTACATTCATCCATTCCATTCATTCATGGCTAAGAAAGCAAATAGACATGCCAAAACGCTCGTAAACACGTAGCACGTAGCACGTAGCACTTAGCATGCTCGACTAGATGCAAGAGCCTACTAAAGCAATTAAACATGTAGCAACAAAAGCAAGCAACCAAGGGGAAGGGGAAATGGACCAGATGCTCTCCGAGCCCTATCTATTACAAGCCAAGAGGTGTACACATACCCCATAATGAATAACTTAAAGAGCCTAATAAAGCACTTAAGCAAGCAACCAAGGGGAAGGGGAAATGGACCAGATGCTCTCCGAGCCCTATCTATTACAAGCCAAGAGGTGTACACATACCCCATAATGAATAACTTAAATAAAAAGCAAGAGTAATGAAATAAATGAAAGGAATTAAAGAAAGGCAAGGAAAGCGAAATAGACATGCATATTCACATAACACGTAGGAGCACGTAGGGTCAAATGAAGTGCAAATAAGGGATAGAGTGTACCTCCCTTGGAGTGGAGTCCAAATGAAGTGGAATTACTAACTTACCCTCCAAAATAATAAAAAGGTCAAGGTACCAATTTATTTAAGAAAAATTAAAAGAAATGTGCAAAGCAAAGCTCACTTGACCATAAAGCCCCTAAAATCATGAATTAAGTGCAATTGAAACAAAGCATGGTAGTTAATTGAAACAAACAAGCAATGAAATTGTAGAATTAAAATTGCCAAGGACCAAATTGATGAAATTATTCAATTGATTGGGTCATAGTGAAATAAGGGGAGACTTGGGGGTCAAAGTGCAAGTTTTGGGAACTTTTTCATGCAACCCATGCAAGCTACGTGACAAGCAAATAGACTTCTGCATCAAAACCTTAAACAGCCGCACCTTTTGACAACTAAAACATTTTGACCAACCAATTCCATCATACAACAAAACATGCTAATCAAAATAGATAACCAGATAGCCTCCCTTCGGCATATAATCTCAAGTAGACACCAAAGCTTTGGTCTTAAACAGTACAGCATCAAACTCATCCAAACAAGGAAAATCTGAACATGAAGCAGCCATTGAGAGTTCAAACAGCGAAAGACACGCGAAGGGAAAAATGCAGTTTGCTTCCGTTCCAGCTTCATGGGGAGAAAGAAAATGCTAAGCTGGTTTTTTCAAGCTCAGATTTCGGACCCAAAGCGTACAGCTTTGCTTAAAAAATTTTCAGCCAAAATCATGATTGGTAACTAAACAACAAGACATATAATTTCAATCTCCAAACCAGCAAGGAACGTAAAACGAGCTGATGCAAAAATCTGGAGTAAAGCTCATACGGAGAAAAATGGTTTGTTTTTCAGCAAGCATTTGAACGTATTCCAACTCCTAAGCATACACACTCAACACCAAAAGTACCAAACCCTTTGTCATGAACGTCTCTAAGCATAATCATCTAACCTTCCCTCCCATAAAAGCTGACCGAAACAGCCGGGCAAAATCAAAGGGAATGAAACTGTGGGCTTCGAGTAATCAGAAGACAGACTCCGCCCTGCTGCCACAAGCCAAAAGCCTCGAGCTTGAGGTAGCAGAGGTTCATGTTACACAAACAAACTATTGAAAAACAAAAATCTGCAATCTACGAAATATACACTCAGTTTCACCAGGGGAAAGGAAACACAGAAGATGATAGCTTTTGAGTTCTTACAACCTCAAATCACAAAAATTTCAGAGTACGCATCATACCCACGTACACAAGACCTGACCTTTTATTCACAAACAACGAAACAGGTTCTTGGTGAGCATAACACAGAAAAAAGCAGACCAGTAGACAACAAAAGGAGGCTTCTCATAGACAAGGTCATGAGATACAGGCTCGGCAAGCTTCAAAACGCAACTTCTGCAATTATGCTAATGAACCAGAAACCCACGTCCCAATGTTTAGAAGAAATAGGCCAGAAAAGGGTTTAAGATTACCTCTTTGCTGCCTTTGGAGTTAAACCACCGTGGGAATGGTCGGATAAGCCAGATTCAACGAGTCCAGGCCGCGAGCTTTGACAGCGACTTTGAAGCTCCGAGCTTTTAAGTTTGATTTCTGAAGATTGTCTCCTTTCTCTCTACAACCTCGCTGTTATCCTCTCTGTTTTCTATCTCTCAAAATGGTTCCCTTCTGTGTCTCGGTTCCTCACTCTTTCGCAGCCTCCTCTCAGCAGTTGTTACCACCAAACCCCCCTGCTCTCAGCCGTTGTTTTTCCTCCTCCGTTTTTCTTTATTTCCTCCGCGGATCCTCTCTTTTGCGGCTACCCTAGCTATCTCTCCTCTTAGCCCGTCCACTCTCTCACTCTTTTGCCCTTTTGTCCAAATTTCAGTCGCCGCTCTCTAAAACCTCTCTTTCTCTCTTGCTTTCGGTTTTTTCTTCCGTCAGCTCTCTCCTCCTGTTTTTTCTTCTTTTCCAGATTTCCCCGCGTCACCCTTAGCTCTCCTTGCGGCTACTGTTTTCTGTCCTATTTATATGAGCTAACCACCCCCAAACCCTGTGTTTAATGGTCAGCAATCATCCCCATCCAGCCCCCTTTTTCTTGGCCATTTGATCAGCATCCCTTCGTCCTTTGCACGCTGCAATAAAAATGCAGCGTGCAAGCGGCGACACATTTTTTTTTTTTACAACTAATTAATTAAACAAAATTGATAATAATAATAATAATAATAATAATAACAACAACTTAATAAAATAAATAAACCAGAAACAACACAATGCAACTTTCCAATTTCTTTTTCATTTTTCCATTTTTCTCTTTTTCTTTAATTTTCTCTTTTCTTTTTTCTTTTTTTTATGATTTTTCATTTTCACTTTTCCTTCAAGAAAGCATTGAATAAAAACAAAATGACTAAAACATATTTTTGATGTTTTCCTTTTCTTTTTTTTCTAAAAAAACTCTATGCTAATCTTAAACTTAAAAGCTAAAACTAAAAACTAAAACTAAAAGTAAATAAGAATGAATAGCAAATGAAATAGGTCAACTAAAAGGGCGAAAATGAATAAAACTAAAATATCATAACAACTAATAGTGCAAAACACACAATAACGAACTAAAATGCAAGCAATCTAAAATGAAAATCATGAAATAGATGATACATACAAATTATTCAAAATTTGGTGTCTACAGTTTGCCCCTCTTTGTCTGAGTTTTGAAAAAACTTGAGACAAAGAAGTAGACACCAAATACCTACCTGCATTCTTCGGCTGCGAATTACTCAAACGATGGGGATTGACCCCAGACAGGAAATTTTAAAATTGGGATAGACCCACGGGATAGACCCGGACAGAAATGTAAAATTGGGATAGACCCACGGGATAGACCCGAACAGAAATGTAAAATTTGGGATAGACCCACGGGATAGACCCGGACAGAAATGTAAAATTGGGATAGACCCACGGGATAGACCCGAACAGAAATTTAAATTGGGATAGACCCACGGGATAGACCCGGACAGAAATTTAAAATTGGGATAGACCCACGGGATAGACCCGGACTAAAATTTAAAATTGGGATAGACCCACGGGATAGACCCGGACAGAAATTTAAAATTGGGATAGACCCACGGGATAGACCCGGTACAGAAATTTAAAATTGGGATAGACCCACGGGATAGACCGGGAAATTTAAAATGGGATAGACCCACGGGATAGACCCGGACAGAAATTTAAAATTGGGATAGACCCGGACTAAAATTTAAAATTGGGATAGACCCACGGGATAGACCCGGACAGAAATGTAAAATTGGGATAGACCAGGACAGAAATGTAAAATTGGGATAGACCCACGGGATAGACTCCGAACAGAAATTTAAAATTGGGATAGACCCACGGGATAGACCCGGACAGAAATTTAAAATTGGGATAGACCCACGGGATAGACCCGGACAGAAATGTAAATTTGGGATAGACCCACGGGATAGACCCGGACAGAAATTTAAATTGGATTTGATCTGTCAAGATATAAGAAATTAAATTTTGATTTTCCAAGAAACAAAAATTTGAACTTGATTTTCGATTTTTGACTTTTGAATGTTTCTGATTTTTCGAGAGAATCTTTTTCCAAAAATAATTTGCCCCAGTGTAGGGCCATTTTCCCTTCTTTCTTCTCTTTCTTCGGCATCGGCCTTCCACATCGCCAGATGCTTTTCGTCGACTTCAACTGTGAATACCTGCACAGGGCTTACGTGCACTCAAATGAGCGTGACTGATTTGAAAAATGCATTATTTTGATTCTTGGACGAAATCCTCAATTGGACTACAAAAATATTTGCCCCTGTGTGGGCTTATTTTGCAAAATTTTGCAAATAAAAATTTTGCCCCAGTTTGGGCCCATTTGATTGCAAAAATTGGTTTAGATGATTTCCCATTTACTTGAACAAAGAAAAACCGCACTTTCTAAAATTTAGAAAAGAGTGCACATACAACAATGTGAAGAAACTTTAATCGTCAAGTTTGAACTCATGCAGAAATTTCATGATGAATTCCTCAAAATAATGCCAAATTACAAGATATTTCTTCCTTACCTTAGCATCGAAGCTTTGGGTAATGGGCGTTATTTCTGACTTGGAAATGGGAGGCCAAGATTTGTCTTATTTTGTGCTCATTCGATATCACGTCTTCATGAAAGCAAAATAGTTTGTCACCCTTATTTTCCAAGAAAACTTAGTCAACATACAAGCTTGATAGGCTTGCAATAAAATGGGTAGAAACGATAGCTAAACCTGTGAAAACTGGTTATACTCCCATGATCACAAATGATTGATGGCTTACGAGCATAATCGCCACTTTGGATTGTCATGAAGGAATAAGTCAACGATGGACTTTATCAGCTTGTAATTTGGCTTGAAAACGATAGCTAAAGAAAGAAATAATTTTCAAGGACATTGCACCGAAGATCGCGTTTTTCTCAAAATTACCCTCAATTTGGACTCCAAGATCTTGGACTTTGTTTGACTTTTTGTCATCACTCAACAGGGTCTTTCGGCATCAAATCTCTTTTTTTTTTTTTGCATTCATTTCGCTCGTTTTTCTCTTCTTTTTCCCCCTTTTCAAAAATAACCTCGCGGGGTTTCACATGAAGAGCAGTGTCAACCTCACACCTAATCAATTCAGAAATACAGCTAAAATTTTCGACATCAGAGATTTCCTTGACAAAGCCAGTGCAAAGAACAGAAGTCAGGACTTTCGGCTTTGTAATGGGGTCAGGTGGGGTGCTTAGAAAAGTTAAGGCTTGAAAACGGATTTCAGAACTGGTTTGAAGAATCTGAGATCGCATTGTTGCGCCAACCCTATTTTAGGGTAAAATCAGAATTTGCCTCAGTTTTTGCTCAATTGAGGCTTTTCACTTTCATTTTTCTTTTTCCTTTTGACTTTTCGGCCTTTTTGCCATTCTTTGAAATTTCACAAAATTTGCCCCAGTTTACTTTTGAACTGAGGTTCTCTTTTCTTCTTTTGCCTTTTGATTTTGTGGGTTTTCACTTTTTCGCTTCTTGAAATTTTCTTTTTCAACCCAACTCGCCCCCAGTGTGGGGTTTGCGATTCTCAGGGGGTGCCAAATGAAGTATTTTATTCTGAAGGCTCAAAAGGGATAACTAGGGATAGAATGTTTGATTGGAAAAGAAGATGGCCTGACTTGTATTCCGTTCCTTACAATAACTCTGAAAGGAAATTTTCGCTAATGCGAAATTTTTTGCGTGTATCTGAATTAACTGACTGAGGAAGACCCTTGTTCGTCCATATTTGTGAAACGTAGGCGATCCGTGCGGACAAAACTCTTCCCTTTCTTTCTTCTTCTTTTTTTCAAAACTGGACCCCAAGTGGAATCAAATTTCCCCAATTTGCGGTTCCCTCCTTATTCTAGCATTTTTGCTTTTCTCTTTTTTTAAAATTCCCCAATCTCCTTCCCCAATGTGGGGTGCGATCATATGTGCAGTCGAAAAGAACCACCAATTTTTGCTCAAATGAGGATGCAAGGGATAAATAGTGTTTGGATTGTAGAAACGATGGCCAAAGTATCATTCTTACACTTCATGACAACCAAAGTAACGAAACGGTCATTGAAAATCCATTCCCCTATTTGATATTTGAAAATTTTCCAATATAGGGTGGTGATCATTAGGGCTCTTATTTGAAACGAAATTATTCTTTCATAGGCTCAAATGGGAGAGCAAGTGATAAAAATCTGTATAGGTAGTGAAACAAATGCTCAAAGTATCATTCCAAATTTTCAAAACGAACAAGAATAATGCACATTTTTGCTTTCACTTAGATGTGAATTGAATCCGGTTAAACCAATGGGGATTTTTCCAAGCAAAGAATGTCCCAATTTGCAATTTATCAATCAATGTGACTGATTTTATTTTGAGGTTAAATGAAGGAGAAAAGGTATCTCATTGGACCTTTTGAGTGACCATCTTTTTAGCACTCTTATTGGATGACTCGAATCAACAATCTGGTGTACGTAAGGATTTTGGAAAGCAGACACTTATGATCCTGAAGCTTCTCAATTTGGTCTTACTTCTTAAAATTCATCATGAAATCTCCAATGAATAAGAATAAAGAATGAAATGTACATAAATATACACAAAACAATAATTGTCCAAAAATTTTATTGCTGAAAAAGTTTGAAACAAAATTTCTCATTCAATTATGGTACAAATGAGAAGAGAGACTTGTAAAGAGCTCCACATATACACTTTTTGTCTCTTTTCTCTTGGGAACAAAATGTATTAACAAATCAAATATACAAAATTTTCCTTTGGAAAACAATTACAACATCTCTCAGAGGCTTTAGCGTAGAGCTTCCAGATAAATCATTTATGTTTTCGTTGTAGGATCTGCCCAAGAATCAAATAACACTTGCAGTTTTGACACTTTTATTAGATCAAAATTATTATCAGGTATAGAAGAAATCTTTTCACCTTATTGAAATATTTTTATGAATGCAGGGGAGGGGGAAAACAAAAGAAAAATATCCAGAGTTAGTAATCAAGACTATAAAATCGATATGCATGCCCTATGGGGGAACCCTTTTTATGCCAAGGGTAGGCCTAGCATGAAAATGCAATCCTCCAGAGCAGGCACTATACAATACCTGATGGATCCAATCAGCTTATGGAGTGAAAAATAATTTGAAAAATTTGGCCCATTGGAATGAAAAGATTTGTCCTAAAATGAGGGAAAAGTCCGAATGGATTGCTACTTTGATCGATGCATGAAATAATGTGTAAAAGAGATTGCAATGTCTCAATTAATTTATTCGGTGACCCTTAGACTTAAACCCTAAAAAGGGAAAAAACGGGTCAAATGGATTGGATAAAATTGATGATTTATTTAAAAATGACCAAATTGCCCTAAAAATAGGTAAACTGGTCAAATGAATTAAATGAAATTTGATTTATTCAAAAATTGATCGAATCACCCTAAAAAGGGTAGATTGGTCAAATGAATGAAACTTAATTTATTCAAAATCGATTCGATTGCCCTAAAAATGGGTGAATTGGCCAGATGAATGAAAAAGAGATTGATGATTTATGCAAAAATCGACCAAGTCACCCTAAAAGGGTAAATTGGTCAAATGAATTGAATGATTTTTCAAAAATCGACCGGATGACCCTAAAAAGGGTAAATTGGTCAAAAGACCCTAAAAAGGGTAATTTGATCAATTGAATTGATAATTTATTCAAAAGCGACCGAATGACCCTAAAAAGGGTAAATTGGTCAAAAGACCCTAAAAAGGGTAAAATGGTCAAATGAATTGACGATTTATTCAAAATCGACCGAATGACCCTAAAAAGGGTAGATTGGTCAAAAGATTTGATGATTTATTCAAAATCGACCGAATGACCCTAAAAAGGGTAAATTGGTCAAAGGAATGGTTTATTTAAAATCGATTATGAATTGACAAAATGGATTGATCGAATCGGCCGGCCATTGGTGGTTTCAGAAAATCAGTCTATGAGCCTTCTAAAATCACAATTTGGCCTCAATTTATTTATCATCTCAATAGGAGGAATCGTTTGTGAATTTCTTCAAATTAATGTCCTTCACGCAAGGGATTTTTACCAATTTTTGATAAAATGGCCAAAAAGTGATTATTAGATGCTCATATTCCAAAGATCACTCTATAAAAATGATTGGATCCTACCCTACCTTGTGCACTACCCCTTCGGATGTGACAAAATGTAAACGTGCAAGTCTCGCTGGATTAAGTATCCGAGACACAAGGTGGTTTATTCCTAACCACGGGATTCCCTATGTGGCATTCCCTTTCTATGGTTTATGCATGATGCCATTTATTAAAGCTATGTAAATATGTGACAAACATGAAATGTGAGCTAAAGGACATAAATAATGCAACGGGGGGAAAAGGTCTAAACATGAAGTGTATTTATTGAAAATCAAGTGCAATAACTGAAATTTAAACATGTAAGTTAACCAGTGAGTAAGTCACTAAAAGAGTGCCAAAAGGCCTCTTATTGCTAAGGCACATGAATGCAATCCAAGAAAACAAAAGAATGGTTAGTGCAATCGATAGTACACATAACACATTGGGAGCATTTTAAGGAAAAGAAATACAATAAAGCAGGTAAAAGGGGTGGAACCCCTTCCCTCGTGCCTAATGTGCTTAAGAAAAGGTGAGGCCGACTCTACCCTAGGTTATTCTAATATGGATGCATGAGGTTTGGTTCACTAATGCCTAGACTCGATAAAGCTTCGGCTCCCAAGCCTTCAGACCTAAAGGCGAAGGGTCATCACTCCCAGGGCCTTTGATCGGTGGCTCGAGTGATCCCTTAGGTAGCGCTATGGGCGCAGAGCACACCAGCCGCCTACCCAAGGCGATCGATCCTAATCCAAGGCGGTGTGGGAAACGCCCACGAAAAACAAAATAAAATGGGATAAAAGCAAGTAAACGTGAACGTATGAAGTGTTCCCCTATTTTGAGGGAAGGGGTGAGAACCACACGAGGCTCTAAAGGTGACACACCCCCCCCAAATGCAATGCAAGCGCGAGATAAATAAGTAAACATACATCCAATCAATCAATCACACGTACGTGAGTGAGGGAATAGTTGGATACGCGCACGAGGCAAAAGGCCCTAAAAATGGAAAGTGCAACCCTAATATCCAAATGCAATGCATAAAAAAGGGTAGAAAAAGGAAAAGAATGGCCAAGTCAAATGCTTGGACCCACTTAGGAAGTCCCCAGTGGAGTCGCCAACTGTCGCGCCCCACTTTTTGAATGGTGAATGATGTGTGTGGTGTGAGTGTGTGTGATATACATGTGAACGTGTGCGGAATGAAAAGTAAAAGGCCATGGGACTTAGAATGCGACGATTTGGCCAAGTGAAGTTCAAAAGGGTTTTGGTATCAAAAAATGGAGTCGCCACTTGGTATAGAGTTAGGGTGTACCAAGTCACCCAAAAATGATTTTTGTTTTTGAATAAAAAAAGTAAATAAACCCTTTTTGAGAACTTTTGGGTCTGCGTAACCAAAAGAGGGATCGGGGGTCACATTTGACGAAGGGGAAGGCAAGGATAAAAATCCAAGGCACCCCTTCGACCTAGCCAAGGCTAGTTGCGTGACTTAAGCCAATTTTCCTAATTTTTCTACCCAATGTATGTTCGCACGTTGGATATGACTATATGAATGCAAAACGGAAAGGAAAATGCAATCCTAAATTCTACGATGTCTCTCGTGAGGCTTTTGGTCCCAAACCACATGAGTTGTGGCGGCCAACAAAGGAAAACCCCATAGAGGTCGATTAATGCAAATGAGACTCAAGTGTGCAAGTGTGAAAGTGTATGAAAGAAATTAAAAATCCGAGTGTTTGTGTGCAAGTGTATGAAAAGGTGCACGTGTGCAATCGTATGAAAATTCTAAGTGTTTGTGTGCAAGTGTATGAAATATAGTGATAAGTGCATATAGGTGTAATTAAGTGCAATTGGGTGAAGTAGAAATCAAAATGAACAATAAGGAAAGAAAAATGTGAATTGAAAAGAATAAGTAAGTGATAAATGAGAATGAATGAACCTAAGGGAATGCATCAGGTCGGATACGGGGGTGGACTCCTAACTTTTCGACTTCGATTTTCCCTTTGATTAGAAGGCAAAACTAGCGTGCTAAGGCTATCGAGTAGCCACACTCGCTCGTTTCCCTTATCAGAAGGGGACCCTCAAGCAAATGGACCCTACAACTATCATGATATGCAAAAATCCTAAAATGAAGGGAAAGGGGGTTCGAGGAGCATGCCAAGTGATAAAACTAGGGAAAATGCGTGATATGTAGTGAACAAACAAATGATATGCTAATGAGGGGAAATCCCTAAGGGTCTAGCATTGGACTAGCCCATTCTACGAATTCCGACTAGCGTTGGACTAGCGGAGATGTACATTCATCCATTCCATTCATTCATGGCTAAGAAAGCAAGTAGACATGCCAAAACGCTCGTAAACACGTAGCACGTAGCACTTAGCATGCTCGACTAGATGCAAGAGCCTACTAAAGCAATTAAACATGTAGCAACAAAAGCAAGCAACCAAGGGGAAGGGGAAATGGACCAGATGCTCTCCGAGCCCTATCTATTACAAGCCAAGAGGTGTACACATACCCCATAATGAATAACTTAAAGAGCCTAATAAAGCACTTAAGCAAGCAACCAAGGGGAAGGGGAAATGGACCAGATGCTCTCCGAGCCCTATCTATTACAAGCCAAGAGGTGTACACATACCCCATAATGAATAACTTAAATAAAAAGCAAGAGTAAATGAAATAAATGAAAGGAATTAAAGAAAGGCAAGGAAAGCGAAATAGACATGCATATTCACATAACACGTAGGAGCACGTAGGGTCAAATGAAGTGCAAATAAGGGATAGAGTGTACCTCCCTTGGAGTGGAGTCCAAATGAAGTGAAATCACTTATTTATCCTCCAAAATAAAAGAAATGGTCAAGGTACCAATTTATTTGGGAAAATTAAAGAAAATAGGCAAACACAAGCTCACTTGGTCATAAAGCCCCTAAAATCATGAATTAAGTGCAATTGAAACAAAGCATGGTAGTTAATTGAAACAAACAAGCAATGAAATTGTAGAATTAAAATTGCCAAGGACCAAATTGATGAAATTATTCAATTGATTGGGTCATAGTGAAATAAGGGGAGACTTGGGGGTCAAAGTGCAAGTTTTGGGAACTTTTTCATGCAACCCATGCAAGCTACGTGACAAGCAAATAGACTTCTGCATCAAAACCTTAAACAGCCGCACCTTTTGACAACTAAAACATTTTGACCAACCAATCCCATCATACAACAAAACATGCTAATCAAAATAGATAACCAGATAGCCTCCCTTCGGCATATAATCTCAAGTAGACACCAAAGCTTTGGTCTTAAACAGTACAGCATCAAACTCATCCAAACAAGGAAAATCTGAACATGAAGCAGCCATTGAGAGTTCAAACAGCGAAAGACACGCGAAGGGAAAAATGCAGTTTGCTTCCGTTCCAGCTTCATGGGGAGAAAGAAAATGCTAAGCTGGTTTTTCAAGCTCAGATTTCGGACCCAAAGCGTACAGCTTTGCTTAAAAAATTTTCAGCCAAAATCATGATTGGTAACTAAACAACAAGACATATAATTTCAATCTCCAAACCAGCAAGGAACGTAAAACGAGCTGATGCAAAAATCTGGAGTAAAGCTCATACGGAGAAAAATGGTTTGTTTTTCAGCAAGCATTTGAACGTATTCCAACTCCTAAGCATACACACTCAACACCAAAAGTACCAAACCCTTTGTCATGAACGTCTCTAAGCATAATCATCTAACCTTCCCTCCCATAAAAGCTGACCGAAACAGCCGGGCAAAATCAAAGGGAATGAAACTGTGGGCTTCGAGTAATCAGAAGACAGACTCCGCCCTGCTGCCACAAGCCAAAAGCCTCGAGCTTGAGGTAGCAGAGGTTCATGTTACACAAACAAACTATTGAAAAACAAAAATCTGCAATCTACGAAATATACACTCAGTTTCACCAGGGGAAAGGAAACACAGAAGATGATAGCTTTTGAGTTCTTACAACCTCAAATCACAAAAATTTCAGAGTACGCATCATACCCACGTACACAAGACCTGACCTTTTATTCACAAACAACGAAACAGGTTCTTGGTGAGCATAACACAGAAAAAAGCAGACCAGTAGACAACAAAAGGAGGCTTCTCATAGACAAGGTCATGAGATACAGGCTCGGCAAGCTTCAAAACGCAACTTCTGCAATTATGCTAATGAACCAGAAACCCACGTCCCAATGTTTAGAAGAAATAGGCCAGAAAAGGGTTTAAGATTACCTCTTTGCTGCCTTTGGAGTTAAACCACCGTGGGAATGGTCGGATAAGCCAGATTCAACGAGTCCAGGCCGCGAGCTTTGACAGCGACTTTGAAGCTCCGAGCTTTTAAGTTTGATTTCTGAAGATTGTCTCCTTTCTCTCTACAACCTCGCTGTTATCCTCTCTGTTTTCTATCTCTCAAAATGGTTCCCTTCTGTGTCTCGGTTCCTCACTCTTTCGCAGCCTCCTCTCAGCAGTTGTTACCACCAAACCCCCCTGCTCTCAGCCGTTGTTTTTCCTCCTCCGTTTTTCTTTATTTCCTCCGCGGATCCTCTCTTTTGCGGCTACCCTAGCTATCTCTCCTCTTAGCCCGTCCACTCTCTCACTCTTTTGCCCTTTTGTCCAAATTTCAGTCGCCGCTCTCTAAAACCTCTCTTTCTCTCTTGCTTTCGGTTTTTTCTTCCGTCAGCTCTCTCCTCCTGTTTTTTCTTCTTTTCCAGATTTCCCCGCGTCACCCTTAGCTCTCCTTGCGGCTACTGTTTTCTGTCCTATTTATATGAGCTAACCACCCCCAAACCCTGTGTTTAATGGTCAGCAATCATCCCCATCCAGCCCCCTTTTTCTTGGCCATTTGATCAGCATCCCTTCGTCCTTTGCACGCTGCAATAAAAATGCAGCGTGCAAGCGGCGACACATTTTTTTTTTTTTTTTTTTACAACTAATTAATTAAACAAAATTGATAATAATAATAATAATAATAATAATAACAACAACTTAATTAACATTAAATAAAATAAATAAACCAGAAACAACACAATGCAACTTTCCAATTTCTTTTTCATTTTTCCATTTTTCTCTTTTTCTTTAATTTTCTCTTTTCTTTTTTTTTTATGATTTTTCATTTTCACTTTTCCTTCAAGAAAGCATTGAATAAAAACAAAATGACTAAAACATATTTTTGATGTTTTCCTTTTCTTTTTTTTCTAAAAAAACTCTATGCTAATCTTAAACTTAAAAGCTAAAACTAAAAACTAAAACTAAAAGTAAATAAGAATGAATAGCAAATGAAATAGGTCAACTAAAAGGGCGAAAATGAATAAAACTAAAATATCATAACAACTAATAGTGCAAAACACACAATAACGAACTAAAATGCAAGCAATCTAAAATGAAAATCATGAAATAGATGATACATACAAATTATTCAAAATTTGGTGTCTACAGCAAACATTTTCTTATAAGAACTACAGCTACCATTTTATTCATTGTCTTCGAGCTTATAATGCACATTATCATTTCGTAGGGACATCATTGGTTTGTTATTGTCTTGCAGCTCATTATGCTGATGCTATTGGTCCCTGCTATGGAATTCCCAATTATTGTGATGTTTGGGTAAGTATATACTCCTTTCTATCTATGTTAGACTTGTTTCAAATGGTTGGGTCTTGTCAACAAAGTTTTTGTAAAAGTGACAATTTTCACTTTGTTCTAGGAGACATTTGCATATAAACAAGCTACAAGTGGTCTCTGATTTGTGTTTGATTTTCCTGCCAATTAATGAATATGATAGGAGTAATTTTCTTTTCCTTCCTTTTGGAAGTTTTTGCATGGTTTAGTTGAGTTGTTTGTGTGAGAGTAATTGATTCAGCTTCCTTTTTTTTGCATTATTGTTTGCTGACTTATTGGCCAAGAGGGCTCTCAATTAGTTTTAGGACCAAGAATTCCTTCTATAGTTTTCTAGTGCTAGTATTAGCTTCAAGTTAGCTTCTTAATGTCTCCTGCAGTCGACTGATTTTTGTTATTATTTGCAGCAATTGAACCTGTTGACAGAGGCTTCGGATTCGGATTTGGGTCTAGGATATTACAATCTACCAATCAAGCTACCATTTTCGCTTGTGGTACCCTTATACTCTCTATCTCCTCTTTGCTTCTTTTTTTCTGTTATTTATAGCCAATCCAATTCACTATAAATTTATACTTTCTAAATCATCCTAAAAATTGAAATGTTGCTATACAGCTACTAAATGCACTATGTATATAATGCATATGTAGGTGCACAGTGGTTAATGTGATTTAATAGCTAAGACTAATTACTATGATTTTTTTTGTACTTTTTTGTGTTCTTGCTCCAGTTCATGACAATCTCAAATATGGCTGTGTTCCATTTTGTTTACTTTTCATTGTTGTTGTTTGGGAAGATTAAATTAACTGCCGTGTCTTCATTATGTTACTTGCTGCCCTTTTATGGACAACAAGTGATTTTCCAGCATAAGCCTATTTTCAACTATATATACTTGTCTAAATTGTGTTATGTTTGTAAATGAGACGCTCTTGTAATTTTCCAGCATATATGAGACCTTAAATTGTGACTAAGGCATATTTATTATAGATACAGTGGCTGTTGCGATTCAAAAATAGCATAAGTTATTGAACCTTAATCCTTGGTCTGTGACAATATTAACATGTAATTTGCCAAAGAATTTAGTAAATGCTTGTTACTTTTGTTTTTTTATTTAGGAAATTTGAAGGCTGTTATACGTCTTTGATATTAAGAGTTTTCTTTGTCTGTGACAATACCTGGTTTTTACTCTCTATAATTGGTTCCTATGTGCATATTAAGAGCTATCTTTGCTTTTATTTTGTCTCTTATTCTGCTCTTTATGTAGTCACTATTTGGATGAGAGTTTAAATAAATGAGACTTTATTTTTTGTGAATCCTCATTTGATTTTCCTTGTCTCAAGTTTGTTTTGTCATCTACTAATAATTGTATTTTTCTATTGCAGATATATTGCACATTTTAGAGTTTTGGAAGATGAGTAGCCGAGGCTACTTATTAGCTCAAAAACTGGTTATAGTGCTATCTTATGCTTAGGAAATGTTTTGTATAACACAAAAATGTTTTGGGACTTGGATTCGTTTTGTACTGCTCCCTTGCCTTATATGATACAACTCATTCTAATACTACTTGTCAAACTCTTTATAATGTGATGTTGCACATGATTATGATATTGGAAGGATTATTATAATATTTTGGCATTTTCTATTGTAATGGGTGAATGTGTTTGTTATTCATTAAGCATTGTTGGTGGCTCCCATTTTTTTATATTACTCTAGCAAGAAATACATCAAACTACACAGTGACAAGATATTGTAACTGAATCACATTTCTCCAATGACAAGTGCCTATTGTCAGTAAATCAAATGTCTTTATTGACAACAATTGTTGTAATTGAATTAAATTCTATATTGACAACAATATGTTGTCACTGTTGAAAGGTGTTTAGTGACAACAAAATTGCTAGTAATTGGACCATATACGATGACCATTGTTGAGTTTTAGTGACGATATTGTTTCATGCATCATTGATAAGAAGTCATGTTGTCACTAAACTTAAAGCATTTATTGATGAGAAAAGTTGTCACAAAAGCTCTTTATTCACTGACGACTTTTAAGTCATCAGTGTATACTTTTACCGACGGGCATTCAGTGACGACCCTGTGACGACCGAAAAGTTGTCAGTAAAATCCATTAGTGATGACTTTTTACTTTTTTGTGACAAGAATAGATTGTCACTAAAGGTCAAATTTCTTGTAGTACAGTGACCTTTTTGTGCAATTTCTGTTCAATTTCCAGCTCTGCTCCGATTTTTCCTCAACTTCAACCGATCTTTTCTTGATTATATAAGCTGATTTAACTCTTGACCAAAACATAAAACTTGTAGCTCTTTGAGTTAGATTTCCAATGCATCAAGAATCACGTCATTTGGATTTGTGTAGGCTGAGAAATGACTAAAATACTCTTGACTGCTCAATGCTCTGTTTCAGCTTTGACCCATAGAAATTGGCTACTGTAATTCGACTTTTTGACCTGGAAAACCTTTAAACTAGATTTTGATGTCTTCACCAAAGTTGTAGGTCTATCTCTTATATTCAAATTGGTTCAAGAATCATCTCAATCCGATCACTGTATCTCAAGTTATAGCCGAAATACGAAAATGTGTCAAAACTGTCAAAAATGCACAAAATACAAGCAAAAAGTGATAAAAACCTCATTTACTCACTTAAGAACATTTTTCACCAATTATAACCAAAATGATTCATTTTCTTCCAATAATATAACCAAAGTGACTAAAAATATCATAAAATGTCATTCAATTATTACGTAAATTAGTCACTTATCAGCTATAATAAATAAAGTATAAATGAAAGCAAGTAAACACATAGAACACAAAACACATAAGCATAATATCTAAGTATAAAAATCCTAAAAAAAATGATTAAAATACATAAGTAAATAAGTCACACAAAATACAAAACCTATTTATTACATCTGGGGTTGCAATTACAATCCCAAATTAAGGAGCAAAAAAAGATAAGAAAATATACTTATCTATCCTATTTATTATATTTGAGGAGAAAAATGATATTAGTTACAACTTTTTAAATAAGAGAAAATATGATATAGTCTATCTATTACATTTTAAGTATTCAAGTACCCTCTAAATAAGAAAGTTTAAATTAAGTAAATGACATGCAAATGAATAATTATATGATAAATGCAATTAAAAGAAATAGCAAAAATGCATAAAGGGCATAAAAACACATAAAAGTACATAAGAACATGTATCTTGAGAATCTAAGGGGTTATAAGAGTACCTTTCCTTTGAAATGGCAGGCTAAAAAACTACAATATCTCCTGTCTAACACTCAAAGCACGAACAAACATGCAAAGCACAACTATCTTGGAAATACTTTTAAAAGGAATGCAATAAATGCATTAAATCCATATTAACATGTTAAACATGCAAAGGAATTTAAAGGAATTCAAAATGACAAGTTAAATGAGTTTAAGGCATAATTAGCAATTAAAGAAAGGAAACAATTATAATTGAGGGATCAAGAAGCTACCAAGGACTCAATTACAAAACTTAGAAAGTTTATGGGTTTCAAAAGATAAGGGCCAAAAAATAATTAAAATGAAAGTTTAGGAATCAAATAACAATGAAAATAAAGATCTAAATGAAAGAAATCTAAAGTTTCTAGGTCATAGTAAAATTATTTAGAAACTTAGGGGTTCAAATGTAAATTTATTTTCTGATTTAAAAAGCCTGTTTAATAAACTTAAGTGGAACGTTGTAGTTTTGGCATTAAACCAACAGAAATAACGTAGTTTCATTTGAAATTTATTTTGATACTTTTCTTTTCTTTTTCTTTTTCCCCCTTTTCCCCTAGGGCTCGATCTCTCTTTTCTTGATTTTTCTTCCTTTCTCTATTTTTCATCTTTCTTGATTTCTCCCTTCTTTTCTTTTCAGAAAACCTACAAAATGAGAAAATTCTACATTAGAATGCATGAAAATAAATGATCAATAAATATAAAAAAATATGAAAAATACATTGAGTTCCGAAGGTCTTCCTTTGCCTTATACAATAGCAAGCAAGAAACTTGGTTGGGAATCGGAGAAAGATGAGGATGATTGGAAGACATTCAAGTTAAATGATAAGGAAGAACTTGCTGACATCAAAAGGCATTCTTTGTACTTGTATCCATCCACCAATTACGGAAAAGATGTTTTTGTTTAGTCATTCAAATAAAATTGCTATATCAAGAAGACACGCAAAAAACTATATGTTTTTAAATTTCTTTTTAACACGTGAATTGTAAATATGTTTCTACCTTTGTATTATTTTTTTTTTAAAAAAGGTAGTAGTGCAATTTGGCAAATGCAAAAATAATATGTCCATCCAAACAGTTTAAAAAGTTAGTGTATATGTTTGTATGTGCGAAAGTATGTTAGTGTGTGTTTTAGTGTGTATATGTGTGTGAAAAGGAAGTGTTTCCATCCAAGGAGCTCAAAAAATTAAGTGTGTGTTTGTATAAGTGAAAATGTTTTAGTGTGTAAAAATATGTTTATGTGTGTAAAAATAACATTTTGTGTGTGTAAATATATGTAAGATATAGTTATGTATTAAAATATATAAAAATATATTGGGTTATATTTGGATCATAGGTTTTAGTTGATCCAATATGACCCAATCCAAAATCAATTAAAGCTATAGTTGGGCGGATTGGATATAATACATCTAACTGAAAACTCAAATCAACCCATTCAATTGCCAGGTTTATTTATTGAGTAACTTGTCGATATTGACTATTGCCAAAGGTTTTTTTTTGTGGGGGGGGAGGGGGGGTATGCAAAGAATGATTTGACGAAAACTCAATAAAAAGTGCCAGCATGATGTCATGCACACAATCAAAATTCATGGTTACACTAAAGATTTTATAACAAAGTCTGTAATAATTACACCAACAAAATAGAATAGGACAAAACTGATCAACCAAATTTGCCCTATGTTCCAAGCTAACAGCAATGCTTTTGCTGGGTTTAGGGCAGATATGATTGAGATTTGGGTTTGGGGCAGGTATAATTGAAAATTTGGTTCCATATATCGTTGTACTTTCTACCTAATTCGATGTATAATGATGTTGTCTCGTTGGACACATAAATTTTACTAATGCACACCAACTCGTTGTATAAATACAACTATTCTAAGCGTACACCAACATTTGAAAAAAATAAAAATAAAAATACAACAACTGCCCTAATTGTACCAGCAGTCAGCCGTATCTGCTCCAAACCCGTTTTAACTCATGACAAGTGAAACAATTGAGAATTTGTCTTAAAAAAATTTTCAAATGCAGTTGCTTTTGGTAACCAACAATACTTCATCATATATCCTTTCTACCACAATAGGCTTTCACTCTTTCACTAGAAGATAAAGCCGGATTTTTCGAACGGAATTTTAATAAGCCCCAATGATCAAAAGAAGTAAATTGTGATGGGTAGTTGTCATCAACAAGCTCTTTTGGTACTTGAACAATTCCAGTGTGGAAGGAGAACAACCCAATAGAGGTTCTTGCTTTCTCTGTCACCATAACTCTGTGGAAACAAGGTCGTACTCTGCCATTGCTCCATGCCTTCACAGCAAGTAACAGAATGACTTAATTATAAATGAGGATCCACTATTCTTTCTGCTAAGAAAATTAATGAGAACTTAAATTTCTTTTTTTTTTTTTTGTGGTTGTTTTTGATAAAAAACTACTTTGAGTTCGAAGAATTTAGGCTGTTTTGTAACATGTTTCGCGAACAGTTTTTCGTTTCAATATAAATTGTAAGCGTCTAATGGTATTTTTTTGAAACAATAATGCATTTAAAACTACTAGCCAATAATAGCTGTAATCGATTGCAATAATTTCATAAATCCCCTGAGATTTACGATAATTGCATCTAGCTCCCTCTATGTTTCAAAATTACACATACTTTCCTTAAATAGTAGCTTTGGCCTTCATTTGGCTGACTTTTGTATCATACTAATGTCCCAAATTGCCTTGAAAGCCTCATTCACTTTTTTCATATTCCTTTAGCCCAATTTACTACTGTGTATTTTTGTTTTAATTATTTAATGAATTTTTGGTGGGAGATACAAAATTGAGAATTAATGAGAAAGATGAAAGATGGATGGAAGAGGCATGATCAAACTGAAATTTGTGATATATGGAAATTGGGATTTTGGGGAAGGATGACAAACTTGGATAGACAAACAAGATGATCAAAATTGGTGAAAAATATATATTAATGGTGATGATAGGACAATTTTACTACAAGATGATCAAGTTTGGATAACCATTTGACAATTTTACTTTTTTTTTTTGAATTTTTTCCTCTCTAAAAAAATATATATTTATAGTTATACCGAATCTTAAGTTGTTTTCCAACCTCAAATGCAACAGCAAACCACAAATATTGACTTTCATAACTTGTCCGCTACATCTTAGCTAGCTTATACATTATTCAATACTATCACCTAGAAACAGCACAATTATCTTCTTAGTCAACTAAATATTATATTATCTTCTTAGTCAACTAAATATTATATTATCTTCTTAGTCAACTAAAAATTGTTGGCAAGATAACAAACAGAAAAATACTGTCAAAAGATTTCACATTTCAGCCAGACGTAATGAAATATATAGTTTAGCAAATGTATATTTTTACTTCGGGTACAAATTTTTTTTTTTTTTTTTGCACTAACATAGTTTTCAAAATGAAATGAATTGCATGTTATTGATAGTTAATGCACACAACGTACCTTAAACATTTTTTTTTCAAGTTAATTACACTTTACCCCTTGAACCGATACCTCAATTGCACTTTCACCTCATGCGCCAAAAAGAATAGGCAATTTACCCCTTTTAGAAGATTTCACCATATAAATAAATATAAAAATATGATGCAAAAAATTTATTTGGCCAAAATACCCTCCTTTAGAGTTTTTGGATGAAGTTACTATTAATAGCTTTTGTATTTCATTGTAGCTTTTATTTGACAAAAATATTTAGAGTTTTTGGATGCAAAAAAATTTTCTTTGACAAAAATACCCTCCATATATTTGGTTATTGGAAAATCACAACAAAACGAATTGGATGAATCCATTCTTGCTTTTATTTTTTTCTGTTCTTGTGTTTATATGTTCAAATAAAACGAAATAATGAATATGCGCATTGGATAAGGAAAATGGATGATTTCTAAAATATACTTGTTTGTTGGGAATTAGAATAAATAAGAATATTATGCAAACTCATTATAAATACAAATAAGACAGTAAAAATTTTGTCAAGAACTCTTCTAATTAAAGGGAATGGTTGTCTAAAACAAATTAACATCACAAATTTATACATAATTATAGCTAGGAAATCTTCGGAAGGGGTAAATTGCATATATATTTTTTTCGTTCACAAGGCAAAGTGCAACTGGGATATAGGTCCAGGAGGTCAAGTACAATTAACAAAATATAATTTGCAGAATATGATAGTGTATATATCATCAATGTATTAAAAAAAAATGAATAAGTGAAGGAAAATGGCAATACCAGCATGGCATCACCTGCCATGATTGCAAAGGAAGATGGTGGGAAATCAACAGGAATCCATGTACCATCTTTTGATTGAACCTGCAACCCTTGTACACTATCTTGCTTAAGAACGCTCACAAAACTTGTGTCAGTATGAGGAGAGATTCCAAGATTTGGCTCCTTCTCTTGGGGAACTCTATAAGCATTGGCTCTGAAGAGATAAGATGTTGATTCTATGTGAGAATCACTGTACCTACCAACACCATAGCTTTCAAAGATCATTTTGCTCACCATCCTGTTCACCTCTGATAGTTGTCTTGTGCAGGCGCATATTGTTTCACTAAGAATACAAAACCAAACTAATCATAGTACAAATAAATTATAATGAGGTAAAAAAACATGAATACGGAATGTCATTTGTGTGGTGTATATTTATCTAGAGTATGATAAATCGAAAAGTTGGAATAAAAATGTTGTCTATTGTAGTAATTACGGTAAAAAGAAAATAACCACAAAATTTTTAACTTTGTGTTTCTAAATTATTACTTGTGCCATTTTTTTTTAATCTCAAATGAAAGTGCGCTATCACATTGATTTATCCCTTTTAATTTATATTTTAAGTTAATTTATTTAAGACATCCGAGACAATACTAACCAGGTATGAATTTAGACAAAAACAGAAAGTACAATTGGCTAAATAAAACTTTTGAATTGTTTGGTAACTATAAGTGCATTATACCCTACTAATTCTAAGGAACAAAGCCAATTTAGCTCCTAAAGTCTACCTCATTGTCACCTTAATTCTTTATAGCTATAAAGTTATGCAATAATCCTAGACTTTCTTTTGGTGACAAATCCAGTCCTAAAACTAATTGAGCCGGTAAATTGGATCAAATTTGCCATGTTTGGAAAAAGGTACCTAAGGGATTTTCAAAGTCCACCACTTATATAGCCAGTTATACAAGTATTTGTATATGGAAGAATGATATATTTCAATTTTGCCAAGTAGACTTTCTATTTCTCCAGGTGCACTAATCACTTGTAAGAATATAGCCTTTTATTCCACCAATTTCAACATATAGGTCAAAATTTGGAATCAAATATCAGAAACATGAAAATTTCATCAATCTTGGTGCTAGTAGTACCATCTCTAGGCACCAGTATGCAGATTTTCTATAAACTCATCTTACCAAAAATGATCATTTCCAGATGGCCAGGCGAGATTGGCAAATCTTTGAACCGCTTCAATAGTTGTTGAATCTTCAATAGAGATGGCTTCAAGAAGAGGGAAATCAGGTTTTGGTCCAAAATAACCAAATGCATTCTTATCAGGGTGAACGTTAAGCAATTTTGTCTCCATGGGAAGATTAAAGAACTCCTTCAGCGATGCAAAAACATCAATTTTGCACTCAGATTCAGCCTTGTCATAAACTGCAATGAAACAGCTAAACTCCTCCAACGCTTCCCTCACAGCTTTGCAAGTAGAGAGCCAAGAACTTGTGCCAAGATTTAGGTTTTCTGTGGTGAAATATATGACTGGAATTGTTTTGCTTTTCTGCGTTTGGGAGTTGCAGACTTGAGGGTTGTTGGTCTCCATTATCGAACTTGTGGATGATGTTCTTGGCTTCAGATGTAGCTGTTCTAGATTTGTTCAAGGGACAAAGGATTCCTGATGAATCCAAATCAATAAAAAACATAAATCTACAGAAATAATCACAAAAAATCGACATACGGCCAAAGGAATTTATTCTTGTATTGACCAAGGGCTCCGGGGGGATGCACCTGTTCACAAAAATAAAATACGACCGACAAACAGACTCTGACGTTCTGACCAAAACCCCGAAGCTTCTGACTTATTAAGCCTTGTATGACAATAAGCCTCCTATGTAGAACAAATACTAGACATATCTAGTAGTTATTCCGTACTAATAAAAAAGTTTCATGCGGACTGATAAAAAGTCCCATTTGATTTTATTTAATATGTTAAGTAAATTCCATTTTAACATATAAATGAGCAAGTGAAATCTTTATATATCCACATGAATTTTTTCAATTAGTTTTGGATCAATTATTAGGCATTGCCTAATAATTGTTTCGCACCGACATAAAACTTCTTTGGCACTTGTACAAACTGACTAGTACTAGTACTAACAAAGGATTTATCCCAGGATGAGGGGCAGGAGCAGTCATCAGATGGACCGCTCCTGAGCTGTTCACGGCTAAGATTTGGTCCAAAAAAATTGTACGGTTCAGATCACTTTTTGTACCTCGTTTTTAACAACGTGTGTGGGGCCCACAAAAATTTGTTCTAAAATTACACGTTGTGCAAACAAAGTTACGCCGTGTGCAAATAAAATTACGTGATGTGCAAAATGCACAAAACCACTAGGAACGGTTGCACCTGCCCGTGGTCCTTTATCCCATGCCACTCCAATGCAAACTAACCAATTAACTAATGACATATGCCCACAACTTAATATATTAAATCATACTAGCTTGGTTTAATTTTTCTACAAATTTGATAACAGATAAGTAATGAATTGTTTCTAGTTGCAAGAAACAAATTAGTGTAAGCATTCTGTTGCAAATATTTCAACTGTGGTTCGATAAAATATATGTTGTCTGCGCTACTATACCTAAAAATATATATTGTCTGCGCTACTGCCAACTAATCCAACTATACTATACCTTAAAGTAAGTGTTTCTTCCAAGATGGGGCTATAGGTGGCTTTGACACCTCTAGATGGGGCGGCTGCTAGCAAGCTGTTATATTTGTCCTTCAGTTTTTTGTTTTTAGATCTAGATTTGTCCTTTATGGATATGGAGTTGTTTGGGAAAAAAAAATCTATGTTTTTTTATTACAGGTTTCCTAATCACTCTTTTTATCTTTACAATAACTTTTTTATTTCACATAAGTCACATTGTATAGAAAACATTACGTTGCTACCATAAATAATTCTTTTTTTTTTTTAAAAATACAATTCAAAAGGATACATTTTTGTGTGATTTTTCTTGCTAATATGAAAACGAATTTTAAACTTCAGAAGTTGGAATTTTGGACGTGCATGACAAAAATTTTGAAGCACATATCATAAAACATCCTTAATACCACAATAGGTTTTGACTCTTTCCTCAGAAGATAGAGTTGAATTTTTCAAACGGAAACTCAATAAGCCTAAATGGTCAAAAGATTTGAACTATTCCAGTGTGAAAGGAGAATAGCGCATTATAGATTCTCGCGGTCTTTGTCATCATAACTCTCCGAGAAAAAGTATAAAATTTGTCCTATTGGCACTATCATTGACTAAAATTGTAGAAATTAAGTTGCAAATTTGGGGACCAATTAGAAAATTTTCTCTAACCTCATCCTACCAGAATTGATCATTTCCTGATGGCCACATGAGGTTTGTAAAGCTTTGAACCGCTTCAACGTATAATTATTGAATCTTCAATGTATACCAATGGTTTCATGAAGAGTAGTGTTACATCTTAGTCTTGATTGGTGTTAAGCAATTTTGTCTCCATGGGGGTTGAGCAACTTCTTTAGTGATCCAAAAACTTCACTAATAAACTCAGATTCAACTCTGTTATAAACTGCAATAAAACAGCTAAACTCCTCCAATGCTTCCCTCACAGATTTGCCAGTAGATAACCAAGAGCTTGAGCGCAGATTTTGGGTTTTTTTTTTTTTTTTTGGTTTTGGTGAAATATATGACAGAAGGGATTTCACTGCTTTGTTGTATTTGAGGAATCTAGACTGAAGCATTGGTCTCCATTATCAAACTTGTGGATGATTTTCTTGGTTTCAGATGTAGTTGTTCTAGGTCTAGTTATAAGAAGTGAACTATTCCTGGTTACAAGGAACAAGATAAGGTGGATGTTTTATTGGAAAGGTTCTCATGTGCAGATTCATCTCACCATATACATAAGGTTTGGCCGACAAGTGCCTCCACTATGCATAAGGGCTTCGAAGGGCTTCGAATATTAGTCTTTTGATAAGAGTGTTGTTAATTTGAAAAAGTGTCCAAATCTATAGATACAATAAATATAAACATCTACATCATATGATGAGTATATTAAAGAGTGCTAATGGACACCTTTTAATAAATTATTAAATAATATCCATGATTAAGACCTTATAGACATCCCAATATTTTAAGCATTTACTAATCAACTCCTCCTTCAAGTCAAAGTTGAAAGTCATATACACATGTAGGTTTTCAATCCCCAATCCTAACAAATAATATTCAATGAAAGATTCAAGAAAGATTGAACTTAAATCTCATAAGCAAAAGCACTAGTATTATCTTAACCATAACACAAATCACCAAACCACTTCATGAAATGAATTATTCCCAGCTAAAAGAAACAACTAGGGGTAAATATTTCTGCTGCAAAGATTCCAATGTGGTTCCATAAATTATATCTTGGCTGCTAACTGCTTACTTGATTGGGGTGTTTTATTGCGAAGATTCCTGCAATTAAGCAGGATTCATCACCCCATATACATACACAGCATGGAGAATACATATGGTTCTGTGTATTCTACAGAAGAAATGCTGCTATCTGGCTGCAAACGAAAAATTTTGTCAGCTTATTGTGTTAGAGAATAGCATGTGTTTTCCAAGTCCCAACAAACCTGTCTTTTCTATTTTTTCTTTTCTGGGCAGGACAGGTAATCTATCCATACTACAACAAATCTATCTTTCTTGTCTCAATCTGAGTTGTTCACTCAGATATTGATTCATCAATCTCATGAGCAAAAATTAGCATCAATTCTCTAATTCGACACTAACACCAATTGATAAACCACATCATGCAAGCAATTACAATTTACCTGTTCACAAATACTCGATATTTTGCTTCTTTTTTCCTTTGTAGTACAAAAACGAAGAACAAACTTCAATCCAAGTTAGAACTTTAGAAATATGGCAATGATACAAACCCTAATAGTTGATAGTTCATTTGAAACAAAAGCCTAAATTAATTTGGTTGAGTCTGGGAGCCAACACAGGAATTAATACTTTCCCATGCATCCTTTATACCGCAATAGGCTTTGACTCTTTCCTGAGAAGATAGAGCTGGATTCTTCAAACGGAAATTTAATAAACCAAAATGATCAAAAGATTTAAATCGTAGTGGGTAGTCATCATCAGCAAGCTCTTTTGGTACTTGAACAACTCCTTTGTGGAAGGAGAACAGTGCAATAGAAAATCTTGCTTTTTCTTTCATTATAACTCTGTGAAAACAAGGTTGTACCCTGCCATTGCTCCATGCCTTCAACAAAGAACACAGCAACTTAGTCATCAATGACATTCACAATTCTTTCTGCAAAGAAAAATGTAATTGTTTTTCTTTCTTTCTTTCTTTTTGATAAAATTACTGAGAGATTGAAGAATTTAGGGTGTTTGTCATCAGGTCCTGGAAACTTTTTTTTTTTTGGATAAGCTGTGTGCTCCTAAATTTAGTATGTAGCAATACGAGTTTGTTTTATATCATCCATTTAATACTGCTAGAGTAACAAATTATCTACACCAATAATATAGGAAAGATTAACCTACAACAATATTGAGTAAAAACACGAATTGATTTATGGTTTTCTATGGTGCCAGAAACCGGACTAAAATATGCCTATTATCAATCTTCCTCTAGCTGAAAATATTGTATGAATGAACTGTGTAAACATAAGTTATTAGAGCAAGGGGTTAATTTCAATTTGGCCTTTCAAAGTAGATCAAAGTATCAATTCAGACCCTAAAAATGATTAGGTCCCAATTAACCTGTCCAAAGGGGATATTTTGTCCCGAGTAGGCCCTTCCATCATTTCAAATCTGGTCAATAACGTTTTATTAAACTTTAGTGATAAAGTAAAGTCTCATCTCTTTGTTAGAGACTTAAAAGCAAATAATTTATCACCTAAATGAGTTAAAAAGGATAAGATATTGCTCTTCTAAATCTATTTTCAATCTTTCAAATCTGATTAGAAGAGCACTATTCTATCATTTTTAGCTAATTTAGACAGAAGACTAATTGCTGCAAAGTCTCTAAAATTCAATATGCCACTAAGGTTTGGTTAGACGTTATTGACCAAACATGAATTAACAGAAGGGCCATGTTGAAACAAAAATTCCAGTTTAAAGGTCTCAATTGGAACTAGATCACTTTTAGAGGTTGAATCGACTCTTTAACTTATTTTGGAAGACTAAATTGAAATTTACCCTAGCTCAAGTGATTATATGTATGCATAAGTAATTTTCCAACCTCAAATTGCTACCATTACAACTTGTAGGTTTATACCACATGCAGGTTTAGTGTGCAATTAAGCTTGCAGGGTTAGTCAATTATTCTAACCTGCATGCTCGGATG
>NW_020864458.1:0-16993 GCF_003713205.1 Coffea eugenioides | reverse complement strand
TGATTCTGGAGAAGTGGATCCAAGAGCAGAGGATCCAAGCTCGGATTCGTATGGAATAGGCCTCGGATCTTGTTGCAAGAAAAGTGAAGGAAAATGGAAATTGGATCCGAGCTCGGATCTGTGTGGAAGCCCTTGAATTTAAGGCTTCGGATCTTTCTCTTTCCTCTGCAATTTGCAGAACAACTTGTGTACATTTTACACTTACTTTTTGACTCTTGTTTCACAACAATTTTCGATTGGAAGCTGACAAAGCAGCTTGTACACTTGAAGAAGGAATATTGGAGATTCTAATGAAGGGCATTTTTGGAACAAGAAATAAAGAAACAAATAGAAAAGCACATTATTGAAGAGAGAGAAAGGGGGTGAAAAAGATAGAGAAGAGAAGATATAGAACTTTTTCTTTCTTTTCTCTCTAACTTAGCATAGATATAGTTTTAGATCTAGTTTTCATTTCTATTGAAGAACTTGAAGAACTCTTGATGTATTAAAGGATTTTTGATGCAAATGAGGATGATGGAGCTTGAAGATCATGTTTCTTCATTTGAATGAGTATTTTTTCTTCTTTATTCTCTTATTTGTCTCACTAATACTTTGTTACATTAGAGATATGAGTTTTATTGTTAAATCTATCATGTTTAGCTAAATCTTCTTGTTCTAGGGATAGATGAAACTATTTGTGCCTTGATAATGGTTGAGTGGAGTTGATTATTGCTCTATCTTGTACTTGCTAGTTCATTTGTTCATACTTTAACACTTGTGAATGTTTAATCACCATTTACAAGTCGTTTTAGTTGTTGTTAATCTATGAAAATAGTTGGCAATAATGAAAAAATGAATGAATGGAATCTGAGTAGACACACGAAAGTAGTGGTGCACTTAGGTGGATGTTTATGACATTTCTAGTGCTAGATCTAGTTTATACCTAAGATTTCACCATAAAAATAGGGAAATCCATGTGTAGACTAAGTTTAGTTCATTAGCGAAAGCAAATTCCGATGGTTTGAGTGAAATGCATCCTTAGCAAGACAAGAGTATGAGTGATAGTTAGCTAATTCATCCATAATTAAGTACTTTTAGTGGATTCTATACCCTAGAACATTAGTGTTCAGTTGAGTTACTTCAAGTTATTAATTTGCATTGCATTACTTTAGCATTTAGTTGATTAAACTAATTAAAATTTTTGATAAGTTTAGATAATAGAGTAAACAAAAAGTCTTAGTAATTCATAGCTGATTTTTTCATGGGATCGATCCTAATTTCGTTATATACTACAATTCACGGCCCGTGCACTTGCGGTTAACGAGGGATTTAGGTTAAAATTTAGAGCGCAGTTATAGTCCTCGTCAATTATTCAAGAATTAAATCCTATTAAACACCTAATAGAATAATCTTTTCATTTATAGTAGCCGTAAGCATTTTATAGAATTATAATTCATGTATAAAAATTAAAATTGACACAAATAACCACAAATGCACATCTCCATATTATAAAGAATTAATTAAATGTTTAACAATATCCGATATTATAATATAAGAGGCATGACATTAAAATTGTCCAAAATTTGTCAAAAATTGTCAAAATCATCAATTTTTTTAAAATAGGCAACAAATATGTCCCAATTAATGAAATTAGCAATAATTAAATTTATAGCAATCATTAATTAGCAACAATAATCCACATTTAGCTATAAATATGATTAAGCAAAAAATTATCCCAAAAATCACAAAATTCATCAAAAGTACTCTCTATACACAATACACATGTTAAAACATTATCAACCAACAATTTTTTAATCATAATCATCCATCAAAAGGGCTCAATAACAATCCAAACTAATTTCCTCATGTTATCCAAATATAGCAAATTAAAAATTTAAACAACTAATAATCCATCAATTTGCTACATTTGAACATGTAAACATGTTTAATCAACCTTAATAAGCATAATGGAGGTCAAAGACATCAATAAATATCATAAAAAATTTGAAATTAGAAGATGTCAGAAAATTCAGGAAATTAAAAAATATCAACTTCTAAAATATGAAGATTTGACGAAAAAACTTACCTCAATCAAGTAGAAGGATGTTTAGTGATATTAATGATGCAAAAAATCCTATGAAACACCTTCTAATTGACCTCCAATTGTTTGGATAAAAGTTGAGAAACGCTAACCTTCAATCTTCTTAAAACCCATTTTGAGGTGTTTTTGTTGAATTTTAATCGGTCAAAATAGGTCTATGAAGGTTAAATGATGTTGAATTGATGTTTGTTTGCAAATAAAGGGAGTAAAAGAGTGAATTTGTGAAGAGTGTGTGTGCGTGTGTGTAGAAAAAGCAGCTAAAAGAAAGGAAGAAGAAGAAGAACGAATAGTTGCGTTTTCTTTGTTTAAAATAGGAAGGAGAAAACGCATAGAGGAAACACGGGAGGGGGGGTGCGCATTCTTTGGGTGCGTTTTTTGTTTGAACTTTGCAAAATCGAAAACACATGGACTGAAAACGCGACCTTTGTCGCGTTTTCATTTGCCTGCATTTTACGTTTTTTGATCCAATCTTAAAATACGGGGCAAAACGCGAGCAAGGTCGCATTTTTGCCCACGTTTTCTTCGAATTTTCTTGAAGAACAACTGAAACATGACATAAAATGTAGGGATGGACCGCGTTTTAATGGGTGCATTTTGCAATTCTGCACTTTTAATGCAGAAATTTCTACAATTTTCTCAAAATCGTGCACTTGATCCCAATTTTCCAAAATACATCATAGATCATTTCTTTGTCAAAATAAACAATTTATGCACATGTAAAATGATCTAAACATGCATTCTAAGCTTCTTTAATGCATCAAAAATTACAATTATTCAATTTGAGGTGTTGAGATCATTGATCAAATTTCACCTTTTCATTTCATTTGGTCACCTTTGCTTTTATTTTTCAATCCTACAAATGAAAAATAACAAAATAACTTAAACACATAATTTAAACATAAAATCAACGTAAATTAACATAAATAACAAAAACATTGGGTTGTCTCCCAACAAGCGCTTTTGTTTATAGTCATTGGTTCGACTATTTTGCCTCATTTTTCAAGGAGGTTTTGATAATAAATAATTCACCATTTTAGGTCGTGGTGGATTATTAAAAGGTGACTTAAGAATAAAAGTCACATGTTCTAATGATGTGAGAGATGGAAGTGGCTTACCTATCTCAAGTGTTTCATAGATATTATCTTGACTGTGTATCGTTTGAGTACTCACCAAAGGAGATGCCATGAGGGTTTATTGGGCAAAAATACCTTTAAAACCTATACTTTCAACACACTCCTCAAGAGGGGTGAAACATGAATCATTAATACTTATATCTTGAGATTCAAAATTAGTGCCAAAGCTATTATCATGTGAAATGGATATTCCTTCATTGAAAAACACATTAGATGTATCAATTTCATCAAAATGCAATTCATTTTCACATGCAACATTCCCATTATTCATGCTAAGGTCATTTTGCATATCATTAGAAGTAATAACTTCACACAATGCATGTAATTGTTCTTGTATTTTACCAAAGTAAGAAGTTAATTCAACTAACATTTCTTCAACCCTACCAAAACGATCGGAGGTTGCATTTGCTAGCTTTTCTATAGCTAATTTCCAAGATAATTTAGATTCATATTGGACACATTCGGATTGGTAATCATATAAACATGGAGAAGCATTATATGCACATTGATTATCCCAACCATAAGCATAAGAATTATCCCAACTAGGACCATATTGATCAAAATAAGGATTGTAATACCCAAATTCATCAACATAATCCACATTTTGTACTTGCTTACATATATGAGTAGTATGATAACCTCCACACAAGTCACAAATCACATGATAAGAATTAAAATCATTAACATTCCTCTTTTGTTCAATCTCATGCATAATGGTGTCCAATTGAACTTTTAACATTATAACATCAAGTTTAGCCTTTAAACTTCTTAAACCATCTTCAAACGACATACCTTCAGTAATTTCTTGGTTACCTCTATCCATGGAACTTTGCACGTGGTAACCATCCATTACGGATCTTCCATTTCTCATGCATTGTTCGCCCATATTTTCTACTCTCTTTGAGCCCCTAAACAAGCTTTCAAAGTAACTCAAAAATATGTTGAGTCAAGAAGAATAGATGATTCTAAACATAAAAAATATATATATAAACAAAGGCTCAAAAAGACACTGAATACAACAACAAGACACTGGACACAACAATAACAACAAAAAGTAAGTAAAATTGTCTAAATTAATAAAGTAATTCTTAGCACCGATATTGACAAATCTTCCCCAACAGTGGTGCCAAAAGCATGATGAGCGTGGGTTATACATATATCAATTAACTCATCCACAATCAAATTTTACATTTATAAAATCCTAAATACCCTATACATGATTTTTCGAAAGTATACGAGTCGTTTATTGAGCATAGGGGTATTAGGTGTCGATCCCACAGGAAAGATTTTCAATTATCGGTGGTTTTCAAATTTCTTTATTATTTAGACTATCACAAGTACAAGGAATTAAATCTATACTATAAAAGTAATAAAAATACAATAGAAAACTCCTAGAGTTATGAAATTCCTTACTACTCTTGCAAATGACATTACTGGTTAAATGAATGCTATTGTCTTGGCTAGTTATGGCGTAGTTTCCTAATGTATGTGAAACTTACTCTCGTAGTGAATCAACTATACTTGTAATTAAGTCATACCTACTCTCGTTGTCATGAAATTAACTATAAACTCATTTCTTCTATAAAATTACATGAAACAAGTCACTAAAGCCACAAAGGTGCATCTCTACTCTCGTGAGTATACTCCTTAGATTTATCACTTTCTTAAACTAGTGTTAAATTTCAATTCTCATTGCAAACTTACCACATTAAAATTATCACAATTAATGACCAGTTAATCATAGTGAGAAAAGCAAAAGTGATAAATAACTTGTTCAAAATAATATCACCAAATAATTAAATAAACATCACTAACAAGTTATAGAAAGTTCATCCATAACTCTAGGCATAAACTTTAACTAAACATGAAGAAAAATAAATCCAAACTTGTATTATGGCTAAACATGAAATCAAATACAAAAGCGAAAGTGATAGGAGAAAAATCACCCTTGTCACATGAGCTTCAAACTCTCCATCTTTGCTCTTCGAATCTTTATCCAAATCTAACTACAAATACAAGAAGGATAAACTATACTAACTATACTAATCTACTCTAACTAATGAATTAAGAAAATTCTAATGAATGCTACATTTTTTTAAAAGTTTCTCTAGGCTTCCAAAGTTGTGAACATGTCCTCCAAGGCTACTATTTACAGAAGATTTAAGAGTCAAATGAGTTGTTTCTAGTTGTCATTTTTTACTCTTGAAACTCTCAAAGATTGCTTCTCAAAGTTTCCATACTCATTTGATCATTTTCAGCCCGAATTTTTGCAGAAAAAGTGATCTAAAAGATTGTGTGAACGGAGCACAAGTTGCGTAGCAAGTTGCAGCCAAAATTCACTTAAACACGGGTAGAAAACGCGGTTTATGTCTGCGTTTTGACCCTCCGTTTTATTCTTTTTGCAGGTTTGCACTTTCTGGGTAGAATTCATTCTTGCTCTGTTTTTTATCCAATTTCAACTGATATTTTCTCGATATTAGAGATTGAACTGCTCCTGTGTGTAAAATAAAAAAGTTGTAGCCCTTTGAATTAGCTTTCAAAATGCATCAATAATCATCCAATTTGGAGCTCTGTAGACCAAGAAATGACCAAAATACCCTCAACTAGTTAGAATCTTGTTTCAGCTTTCGACCATGAACATGTACTTCTGTATTTCGACTTTTTGATAATGAAAACGACTAAACTAGACTTTAATGTTTTCATACCAAATGTAGATATATCTTTTATCTTCAAAATGGTATAAGAATCACCTCAATCTGATGTTTATAACTCAAGATATAGCCGAAATACCACAAGATGTCAAAGCTATCTAATTTGCAATTTATCCTTTGAGTACTTTGCACTTCATGTCTTCTTTAAATCACTTCAAATCATTAATAATCATCCAATTATCTTCTCAATTTACTCCAATTGATGATTAAATCATTAAATCTAAAAAAATAAAAAGTTTTCACCATTAAAATATTAGATTCATGAGTAAAGAATTATGTCTCACATTGGTCCAAGAGATAGAGAAAGAACAGTTAATATATAAGTAAAGGCTAAAGACCTAATAACTTAAGCTTTTTGATCAGAATTGGATTCCTGACTTACATATTGGACTCTTTGACAAACTCTCTCGAGGTGTTTTCTCCCTAACAAATTGGTATCAGAGCCAGGTTGTGAGACTGGACTACTCATGGGCAAGTGGATTTTTCTCAGAGTTGGATCGGTGAAAAATTCTCTTTTTGATGGTGGATCCAAGTGCCAAGGAGTTTGGTTGGTGTTGGATCAGGTGTGCCATGGGTTTGGCAGGGGGTTCGGTTGATATTAGACCAAGCGGTCAAAGGTTGGCAGGAATCCAGAATGCAATTTGGATGTTTGAAAAGAGTGGGTCCATATTTGGGAGAAGATATGACTTTGGTGATAAAGGTGGATTTGCATTGAGTATTAAAGTGAGTTCGAAAAACAGATTGTAAATTTAGAATTAATGTGGGGATTACTCATAAAGGGGCAGATTTGTTAGGTTTACTCATCTCCCCCTTCATAAGTAAATGGTTGTGTTCCACAGAGATGGAGAAAGAGCGGTTAATATGTAAGTAAGGACCCAAGATCTAATAGGTTAAATTTTTGTATCAGAATTGGGTTCCTCACTTCCATATTGGGCTCTTTGCTGAACTCTCTCAAGGTGTTTTCTTCCTAACAAATTGATACCACTTGTTAAGATCCAATCGTGGAATAAACAACTATTGAGATATCTAGTATACAATAATTTAATGATAAACAAGCTACAAGCATGAAAGATAGACGACACACAATATTTAACGTGATGCGATTCCACCATTGAACCTACATCCACAGAGAGAAACCCATTCTTTATTATGAGAGAAAAACCTTATACAAAAATACAACTTGAATCCAAATCCAACCCTTGTATACTATCTCTCATCTCCCAAAAACCCTCTTTCACCACCCCATGTATAAGGTTACATGTAGCCCTTGTGTGTTCTTGTGTGTCTCTTTGTAGTATGTCAACCCACCTATTTATAAAGAATATTATTTAGCCAAAATACCCAATAATAATTGGAAACCAATTTTAATTTCTAGACTTGCATAGAATAGGAAATAACTTCTAATTCTAAACAAAATAGATAACTCCTTGCCTACTACTTCAAGTAACTAAAACCAATTAGAAAACTAGTTACTTTTACACAAAACAAGAAATCTACTTAAAAGAAATTAAGCCAATTTCCTAATACATCTCCACCTTGGTGAAAATTTCTTTTAACAACCATTTGCCTTCAACTATCAAATAATATGGTACCGAATTACACATCCGAATCAATACAGTCCTGACACCAAATTGATTTAATTGGCAAATGAATATGTGTAGTTACTCTGAATCTAACCTCCAGTTGACTCGTGAGAAGGTGCCTTAATTCACCATCTTTTTTTGCAGGATTTCTTCTTACCACCAGTTGCAATTTGAGATCCCCTTCTGTGAACTCTAACCCTAACCATTGAGGCAACCAAGTGGTAAAATCACCATATTTCTTCCCATCTTCAGGACTGTGTCTTGCCATGTATGATTTTCAAGATTTCACCTAAAACGAAAACTCATAACTATCAGAGTCTTATGGCGCATGAAAATTAGATCTTCTTGTTTCTTTGGGACACGTGTTACACTACCTAAAAAACATAATTGAAATCTAAAATCTACCAGGATGAAATATCAACCGTTGAAGGTGTGAGAAACTCTTCACCGATTCACATCCAAAATCAACATTGGATTCCACCTTTTTTTCTTGACCTTTGAATCACCTGCCTAGATTTACCGTCAAGTATCTCCATGCTTTTCGACTTCCCATCCATCACCATCAATGCTTTTTGTCAAGCCATTGAAACAAGAAAACTACTCATTAAATTGTTCAATTAGTAACAACTACCAATCCACTTGATCTCAATAGTTAACCAGGATCCAACCACGAATTTTGCTCTATTGTCCAATCTCACAATTTAAAACTCTGATACCACTTGTTAGGATCCAAGCACAGAATAAATAACTATTGAGCTATCAAGTACATAACAATTTAATAATAAACAAACCACAAGCATGGAAGATAAATGACACGCAATATTTAATGTGATTCGGTTCCACCATTGAACCTACATCTACGGAGAGAAACCCGTTCTTTATTATGAGAGGAAAACTCCATACAAGAATACAACTTGAACCCAAACCCAATCCTTGTATACCATCTCTCATCTCTCAAAAACCCTTTCTCACCACCCCATGTATAAGGCTACATGTCGCCCTTGTGTGTTCTTGTGTGTTTCTTTGTAGTATACCAACCCACCTATTAATAGAGAATATTATTTGACCAAAATACCAAATAACAATAGGAAATCAATTCTAGTTCCTAGACTTGCATAGAATAAGAAATAACTTCTAATTCTAAACAAAATAGAAAACTCTTTGGCTACTACTTCAAGTAACTAAAACCAATTCGGAAACTGGTTACTTCCACACAAAACAAGAAACCTACCTAAAGAAATTAAGCCAATTTCCTAACATAAAATCCATAGAAATGCAATTTTTACCGCTTAAACCACAAAATGCATATTTTCACTAGAAACTTAGTTCATAAGCTATAAAAGTAAATAAAACACACTAAAACTAACTAATAAAACATACTTAAAACATGTAAAATATGCACTTATCACTCATCCATCGTATAATCCTTCCTCAAAGCTAATCACATAGCTTGCACTGTATGCCAAACTCTATAAGTGGCTTGCACCTAAAAAACAAGTGATCCATGGTTTCCCTAGCTTCATAAAAGAAGATACAATCGCCATCCCCAACAGACATACCCCAGTCCTTCAATCAATCAAAAGTTGTATTCAATTGGAGTAAGTTACATATGGTAAATTGACAAAATTCATTTCATAACATAAGCTTTGGTATTGCACCAAATAGAGGACGAATTTGGACTAAAGAAAAGTAAATATAATTCACTACTTGAAGCCAACCTCTTGTAATTCATCACAAGTTTATGTTCCTCTAAAATTGAAGTTTAAAATCTGAAATTTGAAATCTGAATCCATTAAATTATTGAATTGTTAAGTATTAAATCTAATACATTTGAATGCATATCACATTCAGTGATAAGTGAATAGTTTATCACTTAATTTTGAGAGCAAGTTTTGTTTAGGAAATTAAGTGCCACTTAATTAATTCAGATATTTAATTTTTTGTTATCAAACGGTCTGAATATGTTAAAATCTAAATTCATTAAATTTAAGTGCTGAATTGGATTATCAAATATGACTTAACAATCTTTAGGCTAAATTTACACAAACTTGTGCTGGCAAGTTTGTTGAAGGAGTTGGCTCTAAACAATGTGAAAATGGATCAAGTTGATGAAGAAACTAGAAGGGAAAATGCCGGTTTTCATCCCCAAACTTTGGGGTAAGGACACATTTCGTCCCCCAACTTTTGGGCACGACACATTTGATATCTGAATTAATAATTTTTAACCAATGTCATCCTCAAACGGCAATTTAGCCAATTTTTAACGGAACTGGTCACGTGAAAATCACATGACCGTTAAGTAAACTTAAATCATATTTTTAACAAAACCTGCCAGTTTCTTGCATGCAATCAGTCAACTTTTGGCAATTTTGACTAAGCGTCCATCAATAAACACTTGCGTCTCGTACGTAAGGGGGGAAAAAGCTAAAAATAAGGATAAAATGAAAAATAGGCAAGAAAAGAAATAATCAGCATGAAAAATGAAAAGGGATAATTTCACAAACATCCCTTGAGATTTTTAATAGTTAAAAAAGCTCCCCTCAAAATTTAAAAATTACATATACTTTGCATACTTTTACTATTTATATAAGAGCAAATTATTTGATTAGCCATTGAACTATTTGAATAGTAAAAATTTGGCCCTTCAATTATTCATAACATATTTTTACCCATTGAACTATTAAAAGTATAAACTTTGAGTTATTCATAACATATTTTTACCCATTGAACTAGTATGTTTTGTATTTAACATAAATTAAATATGTGAAAGTTAAAAAAAATAATAAATTACCCATAACATACTAGCGCTTTATGGGAAACTGACAGGTTTTGTAGTATGTTTTGTACCAACTCTTTATAGGAAAAATTGGTTAAATAGCGCTCAAAGGAAAACTAGTATGTTTTGTATTTAACATAAATTAAATATGTGAAAGTTAAAAAATAAATAAATTGCCCATAACATACTAGCTCTTTATGGGAAACTGGCAGGTTTTGTAGTATGTTTTGTACTAGCTCTTTATGGGAAACACACCAGCTCTTTATAAGAAAAATTGGTTAAATAGCGCTCAAAGGAAAACTAGTATGTTTTGTATTTAACATAAATTAAATATGTGAAAGTTAAAAAAAAAATAAATTGCCCATAACATACCAGCTCTTTATGGGAAACTGGCAAGTTTTGTAGTATGTTTTGTACCAGCTCTTTATGGAAACATACCAGCTCTTTATAGGAAAAATTGGTTAAATAGCGCCCAAAGAAAAACTTGTATGTTTTGTATTTAACATAGATTAAATATGTGAAAGTTAAAAAAAAATAAATTACCCCATAACATACCAGCTCTTTATGGGAAACTGGCAGGTTTTGTAGTATGTTTTGTATCAGTTTTATGGGAAACATACCAGCTCTTTATAAGAAAAATTGGTTATATAGCGCTCAAAGGAAAACTAGTATGTTTTGTATTTAACATAAATTAAATATGTGAAAGCTAAAAAAAATAATAAATTGCCCATAACATACCAGCTCTTTATGGGAAACTGGCAGGTTTTGTAGTATGTTTTGTACCAACTCTTTATGGGAAACATACCAACTTTTTATAGGAAAAATTGGTTAAATAGCGCTCAAAGGAAAACTAGTATGTTTTGTATTTAACATAAATTAAATATGTGAAAGTTAAAAAAAATAATAAATTGCCCATACCATACCAACTCTTTATGGGAAACTGGCAGGTTTTGTTAAAAATGTGATTTAAGTTTACTTAACGGTCATGTGATTTTCACGTGACCAGTTCCGTTATAAATTGACTAAATTGCCGTTTAAGGTTGACATTGGTCAAAAATTATTAATTCAGACATCAAATGTGTCGTGCTCAAAAGTTGAAGGACGAAATGTGTCCTTACCCCAAAGTTTGGGGATGAAAACCGGCATTTTCCCGAAACTAGAAAGGATGGCAATGAACTTGCTTTCTTGACATGGAGACGGTTGTTATTCAAACATGGCGCAAAGGTATGTTCATGACATGTTTAAAGGTTTGTCTTATCTTTTTACAAATGTGCCACCATGTTGCTTGTGTGAAACAATTACAGGGAGTCAAATTAGTGATAGATCCATGAAGGACCCACGGGAGGAAATTTACATGTAAAAAAGTTGTTGGCAATTTTTATTTTCAATTATGGTAATGTAATTGATGTGATGTCCATGTTGAATTCTCAATTATGGTTTTGTAATTGATGTGAAGCACATATTATGGAATGATATCCTGAGTGCTACATTACCGATCACGTATTTTGACTAGAATAAAATTTTTGCAAAATTTTCAAAGTTTATCCAGGCAAGATCTGTGCCTGGTTTGCTTTGCATCTGCTTCATGGATCAGATTCTAGGATCAAACAGGTTTTCTTGTGTCAGGATCTGCTAGCAGATCATGTTAGATCCATGGACCAGATCCATAATCCGGGCACGGATCGGGTCAAGAAGGAATCGGATCAGAAACACAGATTCTGGTCAGTAAGTGGTATAATTCTGCCAAAGTGGATCTGTGGACAGGCCCTTGGTATCTGATGGATCCGCCAGCGTTTCCAGTAGGATCGGTCAGAAAATTTCGATTTCCTGTATTGACATTTTAGGTGGTTAAACACCACCCAAATGGTGCCTAAACTTCTGATAACTTTCTGAACACTTGAGTTAGAGTAGAGATACCTCTTGAATGATACAATTGATGAAAAGACCATGGAATCGTTTGACAAATATTACAAATCTTTATATATATATATATATATATATATATCAATCATATTTGATTTTTCTTTAGTTCGGTTCTTGGGTTCAAAGGTTAACCTTGTTAAATGACTACACGAAACTCAAGCTCGGATTGAATGAGTAATGTAATACTTCTTTATTGAGCCAAAAGTATGAGAACCATAGTAAGAAAAATTCTTGATCCGGATTCCCTTTGTAAAGTCTTCATAAAGAAGATTTTAGAGAATCTTTGAATGCAAACTTGGACTACAATATAAGTTTGCAGAACATGACTTCATGAACATTGGATGAATATTCCAAGACTTGTGTCTTTTGTTTATGAGGGTATGTGTTTTAAAAACATACATGTAACTTTCTAGACACATTTCTTGAATTATAAGAAAATCATTTGTGTGCTATCGACTTTCTTTCATGATTAATATGGTGCAAGAAATACCGTATAGTATGGCACCAAGATTTATATGATTTTGTAATGGGGAAAATATACTTTCAAGAGTGTATAGTCAAGTTGACAACGACAAACTGGACATGATGTTGTGCATATCAAAAGAGATGCTATTCAAGCTCAAAATTTTTATCATTAATGGTGGAATCTCATTTTAACCTAAATACAATATCCAATATTGAATTCAATGAGTGAATTATATCATTGTAGTGATTAGTGCACTATCTTCAATATGAACATCCCATGATAGAAATAGTGCATATTATTCTCAGCACTACAAGGTAAGGTTGAGTTGTTGAATTCTTAACAGATCTTGAAAATATTATAAATGGTGGCACACTATGAATTTGCCTATATGAATATAAGTTTTGCAAATTAAAAAGTTTAAGGGCTTAACTTTGAAACATTTATGAAAGGATACGGATACAAGGTCTATAAATGTATCATTTAATAAAACTAGTATTTGTGTACAAAATTTGTGTGCTGTGTTTATGTGACTTATCTAATATACAATTGATTCAAAGTTAGTCTACTATTTTGTATTGACTTGTTACAAAGAACCTTCACTATGGTTGTGGCTCAATGGAAAGACACTATTATTTATACATATGATTTTCAAAATTATCTATGGCTTTTAAGTACATTTTAAAATTGAAAATGGTGGGGATTGTTGGAGATTTTGAAAAGAAATAAAAGGTTACAAGGTTACTGTTCATTCAACTGTGAAGTACTGCAATCACTCTAGCTCTCTCACAATAAAAATAACGACTTTGGTAGTCAAAGGTCAGCACTTGGATGATTGCTACCATTATGTGACATCCTCTGGTTTTTTAAACAGTCAATTGAGGGATGAATCATCCCGTCAATACTAGATATTCTGTGAAAAAAAAGAGAGGAGATATTAAACACTTCTTCTTTGGGGTCTTGAACACTAGTGCAATTCATTTTATCCTAAAAGGAATTCGTCTATGGTATCGCATTAAATATAGAATGAATTAGTCCAAATGAAAATGAATCTAATTCATTTTGAAGCCAACTTCTTGTAATTCATCACAAGTTTACGTTCCTTTAATTTGCACCAACAATTCCAACCTTAACGGATTGGTGAATACATATGTTCAATCTATTAGGAACTAACTCCCAACGATGAGCCATCATTCCTTCTCAAATTTATTTCCTTGCTTTTTTTTTTTTTAAAGATTTTCATTATTTGTTCCTTTCTTTTTTCAGTGCAACAATCATGCATGGTGTATCTTGGCTTCACTCCGGTTAACAAACTCCAGTCTGTCGGACACGTAATAACCAACTTCCAGCAGTGCTTATCTTTATTGTCAATTACGTGATAATCACCAGTCTCCCATTAGCTGACAACATTTGCCCTCAAGGATAAATAGAGGTTCCATTATTGCGATGGGACTTGGAGTTTTAATACAAGTTCTTCTTACAGCACTATGATGTTAATACAAGTTCTTGGCATTTAAAGAAAACAACTGAATAATTAATTAATTCAAATTTTGGATCAAAATTTGGAACCTTAATCCCTTGCCAATTGTTTTCCAACTTTATTTTATTTACCTTGATTTTTTAATTTCTTTCTTAGCTAGTTATTAAAAATCCATTGAATTTAAATCTCGCTATTTGCTAGAATAATTAAAGAAGGGGAAATTAACTTGTTCTTGTGGGATCAACCCTAAAATACTCTGGGTGATTTATTATTACAATAGACTCTGTATAGTTGCAAAAATTGTCTATCAACTCGAAATATATTATATTTTTGACAAAAAAAAAAATGAAATATATTATATTCCTACGGTAAACAAATGTGCTTGTCTTTATTGTCAATTATGTGATAATGACCAGTCTCCCATCAACTGATAACATTTGCTTTCAAGAATACATAGACGTTCCATTATTGTGATGAGACTCGGAGTTTACCATGCATTAGACTGCGTTCATTACAGAAGTTTCAATATGGTGGAGCCTCAATGTCACTACTTGCCGGGATATAATGACAACTTTCTGAAACTGGATAAGAATCTGAGTTGTTACACGTTTCCCAGCAGCAAACAATCCTTCAATAGTTTATGATAGATTTTTTCAGTCATTGACCTTAAGACGGTGGACGTCCATAAATAAATCTGTGCAACAAATTTTAACGTCAAAATGAGTGACCCAATTAAACACTTTAGTTAGTGGATGTGACGTGGGTGCGTTTGAATCACTCATATATACTCATTTAAAATTAACTGTAGATTCAAAATAAATTATTAATGGGTGCTAAATGAATTCCAACATTTGCAAGGCATATTTATTGTTCTGTTCTTTTTCTTCAGTTTTTCATTATCTTTTTTTTTTCTTTACCCTTCTTCCTCCCTCCCCTCCAAGAATCTAGCAAACTCTTTAAATTTTTTGTTAACTAACTTCTTGTATTAATACCTGAATTATGTTCAAATACTTGTAAAAGTGACATCATTTGACACTTGCCAAAATCACTATTTTGGTTACTTTGTGCAATTTTTATTTTTTTTAGTTTTCCTTTTTGTTTGGGTAAAAATATTTATTTAATGACTTTTTATGTTTCTGCTCTTTTTTATTGCAATGATATATTATTTTTCTTGCTAAACAAAACGTTGAAGAAAAAGTAAGTAAAACATTAAACAAGTCATAAATAGTTAATAAACTGGCTCATGGCCATCTAAGACTCTACCAATTTAATAAATATATATGAGTTGATCAATTTATACTCATCACCCAATCATGACTTACCCAATTCTCCTGTGTTTGTTGTTTCTTAACATGAGCTATGATAAATTTGGGAAGCACCTGTACAAACCAAGACAAAATGGATGGTGATACTTCTATATCTGAATAACATGCCAAAGCCTGTGTCAACTTCTCTAATTATTTTGTTGTCTGCTAATAATCAATTCATTGGAAAATTCACAAAAGCCAACTAGCAAGTGTAAAGCCAATTTCCTGTTATGTTTTGTCATTGCCAATTTTTCCCAAGTCACGACGGCATTCCGTACTTCATCTACTATAGCTGCTAGCACGCCAGAGCCTATAGATTGTTATCGCAAATAACAATTGTCTTAAAACGATCGGAAAAAGGTATGTGTTTTGCAGCGATGAGCGATCCATTCCAATTCCTCATCCAACGTAGAATCCTCTGTAAAGGCCAATCACATTGCCTGCACCTTATGCCAAACTCTGCCAGTGACTTGCACCTAATAAACAAGTGATCCATGGTTTCCTCAGCTTCAGAACAGAAGATACAATCGCCATTCCCTACAGCCATACCTCACTTCCTCAATCAATCAGAAGTAGTATTCAGTTAGAGCCGTTACATATGGTAAAATGACAAATTTCATTTCATAATATAAGCATGCACGCACATATACATGTGTTAGTGAGTCGCAGTCTAATACAATTTTCAAAACAATCGATTCAACACAATTCAATGTAAATACAATAACTAAACTAGTTCAAGGGTCCAAGATCTTCAATCTTGGGTAGCCAACTGTACCTATTATATTCTGCTATGAGGGTTCAAACATTCAAAAATTCCTGTTGGAGATTTTCAGGAGGAATGAAAGGTTACAAGGTGACTGGTATTCAAGCGTAAAGTGTTGCAATCAAGCTAGCAATCTCACAATAGAATTAACTACTTTAGTAGTGAAAGGTCATCACTTGGATGGTTGTAACCGATTTATGGTATCCTCTAGTCTATAAAAGATCAATAGAGAGCTGATTTGCTACAGAAAATCATCCCATCAATACTAGAAATTCTGTCAAAGTACACCAAATACTTCTTTTTTGGGGGTCTTGAACACTAATGCATAGTGTTAATAAGACATATTTCATTTTATCCTAAAGGGAATTCGTCTATAGTATTGCACTAAATAGAGGACGAATTTAATCCAAAGAAAAGTTGATCTAATTTACAACTTAAGTTTAAGTTCCTCTAATTTGCACCAATAGTCTTTAGGCAAAATTTCCACAAAACCTGTGTTGGCAAGTTTGTTGAAGGAGTTGGTTCTCAACAGTGTGAAGATGGATCAAGTTCATGACATAGAACGGTTGCTTTCACAAAGAAACTAGACACGATGGCAATGAAGTTGCTTTCATGACGTAGAGGCGGTTGCTATTCAAACATGGCACAACGGTTTGTTCATCACATATTTAAAGGTATGTCTTACCTTTCTACATATGTGCCACTATGTCACTTATGTGAAATAATTATAAGGGGTCAAATTGGTAATAAATCCATGAAGGCCCATGAGAGGAA
>NW_020864457.1:0-30944 GCF_003713205.1 Coffea eugenioides | reverse complement strand
CCCTAAACTTCAAAGTGGGACACTTAAATCCCTAAACTTTTAATTTGCTCCCAGTTAAGGAAAATTATTGACAGATTCCTGAATGCCGTTGGTGGTCAAAGAGCGTGGCAAACACTCTCCGTTAATGAAGATGGGAAATATTGTTACTGAAAATGACAAGGACATAAACGTAAATTTGGGTCGTAAATTAAGGACAAACAAAGGAAAAAAATTGCAAAGGAGGGAAAAACCCAGATAGTGGTCATTTCTTTCCTCTGTCTTGGACGAAAAAATAGAGAGGAGGGGAAAAACCAAAGTGTGTAAAAATCCGAATGATTGTTGCTGAAAAACACTGAAGATTGCAAGAATGGGAAGGAAGCGAGTCAATGTGAGAGAAAAAGCGTCCGGATCCACAGCGAAACAACAAAAAGCAAAAGAGAAGACAAGTACTGGTATGAGAAAAATATTTTACAGCTTTTTGTGTACTTTAATTGAATTTAAGAATCGAAATTTGGGTAAGAATTTGGGGTAGCAGTAGAAAAACGTTTTAAAGCCGTAGGGATTGTAGGGATTGTTGAAAAGTTAAGGTTTTGGATGGTTGTGGAATGCATGTCCAAGGCATTATATATTTTCGATGGTACTGTTAGTGGGTCTGCATAATTTACTGAAAAGTGAGTATTGTGGGAACCCTAATGTTCCTTCTGTTGAAGACATTGTGGTCCCAAATGCTAAAAATTTTGTAAATAATTAATGGGTTAATTATTAATGATTTTTTTTATTTAACCAGAGTGTGGTTCAAATGACATTTGGCCCGACTCATTTTCTTTGGCGATACACCATCAGGGTGAGTTCAGAAGCTCTCCCAGCAAAGAATACGTGGGGGGAAGGGTAGACTATATAGACAACTGTAATGCTGAAAAATGGTCACTACAGGTGCTTGATGAATGTGCAGTAAGACTAGGATACCCGAAAGATGCTCGTTTTGGGTGGTATGGTAGGATTCCTGGTATGCCGCTTGAGACTGGACTATATTTTTGCATGTGTGATTGGGATTGTGATCTACTTGTAAACACATTGCCACCCAATAGAGTGGCAGAGGTTTATCTACGAGTTGAAACTGATGGTAATCCAGTGAGGCTTCAAACTCAAAAAATAGATGATGGAGACATGCCTGAAGGCCACAACACTTCTACCAAGCAGGCTACAAAAGAGAAAGAAACATCTGAAATGGACAGTGACATAGCAATACTGGAAGAAGTTGACTTCAACGATGTGGACAACAGAAGGAAAAATGTGGCTGATGACAACAGTAATGAAGTTGCTGCAAACAGTCATGAGAATTTTGATTCCAAAAGTCCTAATTTGCAACAAGAGAAGGACAACAAGGGAGATAATGCAGGGGAAGAATCACAAATGGCAACTGATAATGATATGCAGGCTGATGAGACTGATGTGCAGGCTGATAATGATGTGCAGGCTGATGACAAGTTCGATGATCCAGATTATACGGGGCAAGTTGAGGAGGATGTTTTATTTGATGAAGCCTTGAAGATTGGACAACAGTTTGGTGTACATAAAGGAGCACCTGAAGTTGGACCTTCTACCAGCAAAGACACAAGAAAGAAGAGAGCAGGTAGGAAAAGAGAAACTGTTGATGAAGTAAATGTTTGTGATGAGCCTGACATGGTTAATGTGGAGGATATGCAGTCAGAATATGAAACAGATTGTTCTACAGATTTGAAGAGTGAGAGTGAATCCGAAAATGAAGATGGTCCTAAGAGGAATAAGAAACCTAAATTTTCAGTTTTTAATGAGAAAACTAAAATGAGAAGTCCAAGATTTAAGGTAGGCCAGAGGTTTTCATCAGTTGTTATTTTTAGGTTGGCTGTTAGAATCCAAGCCATTATGGAGGGAAGGGATGTCCAATTCATAAAAAATGACACATATAGGGTACGGGTGAAATGTAGAGGCTGTGAATGGCAAATTTTTAGCTCAAAAATGCAAGGTGAAAACACTTTCCAGATCAAGACACTTAGCAAGGAGCATACCTGTGGACGTGTCTTCCATAATAGAAACATGACATCAAAACTAGCCACCAGGTTGTTTGCAGATGAGGTGAGAAAAACACCATCCATGACAGTCCAAGAGCTCATGACTAGGGTGACTGAAGAATTAAATGTAGATTTTAGTCGTAAACAAGGCTATAGGACAATGAAAAAAGTAAGAGACATGATTGAAGGCAGTCATGAAAAACAGTATGCATTGCTAGAGGACTTTTGTGGTGAATTGAGGAGAGCAAATCCTGGATCGACAGTGTTCGTTGAGACTGATACGGATGAGGATGGGATTGTCAGATTCAAAAGGCTTTACATGTGCTTAGAGCCATTGAAGACAGGGTTTCTAAAGGGTTGTAGGCATTGGATTGGGTTGGATGGGTGCTTCTTAAAGGATACATATGGTGGACAACTACTTTCAGCTGTGGGCATGGATGGGGATAACAAAATATTTCCATTAGCTTTGTCAGTTGTTAGAGTGGAAAATTATGACAATTGGAGCTGGTTTTTGGGATTGCTTGTACAAGATTTGGAAATTTCAGATTCCAGTAATTGGTGTGTCATGACTGACAAGCAAAAGGTATGATGAATTGTATTAGCATTTATTTATACAGTAACTTTTTATTTAATAATTGAGGTACAACTTTTTATTTAAGCCAAGATGTATTCAAACGTGTATAGGGACTACTTCAAGCAGTTAGAGACAAAATGCCACAGGCTGAGCACAGGTGTTGTGTGCAACATCTATACACCAATTTCAAACAGATTCATAGAGGCCTGGCCTTAAAAGAAAGACTTTGGAAATGCGCAAAAGCTTCATATGTTACCCACTGGAAAGTCGAAATGGAGCAGTTGAGGCAAGAATCTGCAGCTGCGCATTCTTGGCTTGATGAAAAAGATCCCAAAACTTGGTGTAGAGCCCATTTCAGATGTGGATTGGATTGTAATATTTTGGTGAATAACATGTGTGAGTCCTTTAATGCAGTAATTTTAAAGGCCAGGTCACTACCAATCATATCTATGCTGCAGACCATTTATTTGTACCTACTGAAGAGGATGGAGAGGAACAGGAAATCAATGTCCAAGCACGAAGGTTAAGAAACATTTAATTTACTAGTATTAAGTTCAGTTCATTACTTTGAGAAATTTATGACCAATTTGTTGTTTTCATTTTGTATTCAGGTCTCCTTTGTCCAGCAATATTTGAGATACTGGAAAAGGCTAAACAAGAGCAGTGTATGTGCATAGCGTCATATGCTGGAACAATGAAGTATCAGATAAGCTGTCCATTTGGGGAACAGTACATTGTTGACATGGCTGCCAAAACCTGTTCATGTAGAAAGTGGCAATTAAGGGGAATACCATGTGGCCATGCTGTAGCTGCCATCAACAGGAGACATGATGCACCAGAGAAGCATGTTTCCAACACCTACTTGAAGAATACGTATCTACAAAGTTATGAACCTGTACTTAATCCAATCAATGGTCCTAATTTGTGGGAGCACATAGATCTTCCAGCAATGAAGCCTCCGACTTACAGAAGATCTGCTGGAAGGCCGAAGAAGATGAGAAAAAAAGCTTCAGAAGAAGAAAGACGGGACAACTGTGTCAATCCAACTAAACCTCACAAGGTTAGCAAGGTTGGCACCATGATGAGCTGCAGCTGCTGCAAAAAATACGGACATAACAAGAGAGGATGTCCGGATAAAAATAAGCAAACTACTGAGGGGACAACTACAAGTTCAGCAAAGGAGAATAGTGATATTGGAGATGCAAGTCCATCTATGCAGCCAAACACTAAAGAGGCTTGTCCAAGTGATGTGACCATTGACATTGTTGGAGTAAGTACGCAACAGAGTCACACAGGTCCATCTCAAAATTTGAATGCCAATCAGCCAAAACATGGGGCACAAGAACCAGTGACAAAGAAAGGAAGAAAATGCTCATTCTGTCGTAAGCTTGGTCACTCAAAGAATAATTGTAAGTTGAGGCAATGGACCTTTAGCAACTCACTGGACATGACTGGAGACTTGGGATTCAAAACTGTAAAAATACGGTCTGATGATCTGGAAAACCCATATAAACATGCTCAAAAAAGTTCTGAGCATGTGGAAAAGAGTTCTACAACAACTCATGTAAGTGGTCTCCATATATCAGGTCTTTATTTATGGGTGTCACGGCTTATTGATTCATGTTATGTGCTTGTTTGCAGTTAAGCTCCAAAGCTAATGGTCGCAAACTTTATTCCCACAGCCACGAAGTAACGATGAGAGCACCATACTCATACGTGGACTTGGGGACAGCCTCTCATTCCAGCAGTGGACTTAAGCCAACACAATTCACATGGCAGGGGAATTTGTGTGTTAACCTATCTACATTACAGACAGCTGCTGGACACGCGAAGGAGTCACCTGGAATTGAAAATGTGCAGCTCCATGGGGATGGAAACCAATCTGTTAAGTTGGGAAAATTGCAGCAACATGTCAAATAGCCTTCAAGCATGAACTGACTGATGCTGGACAAACCAACTCAAGAATTGTACAGGCATATAGCCTTTTTTGTTTTGTAGATACAATCAAATTAGGCAACTAAAAGCCTCTGTTTTGCTAGTCCAGATGTGGCAAACTTTTGTTCAACTCATATAGTCCATTGGAACTAAGATTTTTTTTGTTAACATGGAATTTTTGTTAGCCTCTGTTTTTGGTAGCCTCTGTTTTGGAACTCATATAGCCTTTGTTCTGCTAGTCCAGATAGGTGAAATGCAGAGGTTGTTAATGTGGATTTTTGTCATTCCTGGTATTGCTATTGTGTATTGGATGATTTGTTGAATGATCAAAGGCTTTTGCTGAAAATTTTATGTTCTGGTACGACTATTGTTTGCTGTTGTTAATGTGACATAAACTACTTACAATAAACTTCACAAATTGGGACACTAAAATCCCTAAACAACAAATTCTGATTACATAGCAGGTCCAACGTTCACAATTATGGGACATAGCAGGTCCACTATATCCCTAAATTTGATACAGTACATATAAAACCAACACTTTTAGGGAAAGTGCTGGTAATTACATAGTCAACAAAAGTAAGAATTTCCTTCCTGCACCACTCAAAAGGTCCACTACTTAGCAATGACAGACAAAGGTGGTCCCATATTTGAGCAAACAAAACAGGCAGTCCGGCATAAGCGGTTGCTTCTTCTGGAAAACTCATTTTGGACGTTCTCCCCCAGATTTGAACAAAAACAACCACATGACAATGACAACCCAGTGGATAATCAAATACATCCTTAGCTTCCTCACTTTCGATTGTTGGCACCTTGAATTTTCTTTCAACCTGTCCAACTCAGCTTCCATCTTGTTCATTGACCTTAGCAGTCCAGGTATTATTTCTTTTGACCTTTGACACATCTCAGGATCAACCCAATCCCAGTATATGCAGCCTCCTTGTTCCTAGTTTGACAAGAACATTATGTTTGCAGACAAGATTAGGTGGCTACAATTCGTACAAACCAAAAATAAAAAACAAGTATAAACACAAAACCCCAATTTCCCTTACTCTGTACTTGGCACATCGACAAAACCTTCTTCCTGGGTTCATGGCAGTCCATGATGTCATCATCAATGTTTGCTTTCCACAATCACAAAATTGCCTCACCATTTCTCTTTGTTTGTTGAACCATGCGTTGGGTTCTCCTTTTCTTCTTCCTGCCTTGTGGATAGCAAAATGAGAACTTGGGTCTCTCAGCATACCGACCTGAAGTGCCCTTTTATGATTTGGATCGGGTCTACATTATCCATCTGAAGTGGGTTGCATGGAGGGAAACCTTCCCTCCATATTTCACCACCTTTTTTAATCTATATATGTGATTTTTGTGAATTTTCATTGTTGCCCTCGGTCAAAATCTGGTGTTTGCCACGCTCTTTGACCACCAACGGCATTCAGGAATCTGTCAACAATTTTCCTTAACTGGGAGCAAATTAAAAGTTTAGGGATTTAAGTGTCCCACTTTGAAGTTTAGGGACTTAAGTGGATTATCGTCCAAAGTTTGAGGGGACAAAGTGGAATTAACCCTAAAATTTGTGATATCGGATTCGGTTATAGAACTTAAATAATGAGAATTCAGATAAATTGTCTAGGCCGTTTAAATTAACGGTTAATGATGGCTTAGAAATTCCGGCTGTGAAAATCGAAGCGATGGGTTCCCCTGAATTCAATCCACAGAAGAACTTAGTGCTTCAGGTTTACAACAAGAACAGGACGTGCGTTGGTTGCCTGAATATTGTAAAAGCTCCCAATTGCATGACCTAAAATTGAGATGTTAATGTTTAAGAATTCGCATGAGGTATAATCTAATATTATTTCTTGATTTTTATTCGATTGACCCTTTCTTTCTATATGAGAGTTTCTCTCTCTAAGTAGGATGTTTCTCTTCTTGTAAGGAGTTGATTTTTTAAAATTTTTTCAAAATCTCCAAACTTTCTCTTCGCAAGAGATTTCAAATACCTTCTTGCACCCAAATCCCAAAAGCCTCAATTTATCAACAACTTACCTGATTCACAAAAATTTCCACTTTGACTAAGAGTATTGCAAGAATAGGATCATGACAGAAGTCAAAACTTGGACTATTCTGCAATGCGGTACCCAAAACCGTGCATGCCTACACTATTCCAAAGACCAGCCAATGAGATTCTGGACAGGACAGCAACACGACAACCAATGTGGTAACTGACTTATTTTTTGAATAATTCAACCGGAAGCAAAAACCAAACACCAATGTTTTAAAACTCGGACCGTCAATTGAACCGGTGAGGTGAAAGGGTCGAGATTCAATCGGTCGGACCGGTTCAACCTCGGTTCAATGAATTTTTTTAAAAATAATTTATATAAATATATATATATGCACAAAATAAGACATGCAATGGACTAATTTAAAACTTTATATGATGAAAAGTTCACTATTTTTGAATAATTTGGATTTTCAAAAATAAGTTTTTTAAATTATAAGTTAAAACAAATAAATTTCATCTCAATTTCAATTATATCTACCAAAAAAATCTTAAATCCAACCCAAAAATATCACAATATTTTGAAATTATACAAAATTCACGTCTATGAGAATTTGACATTGTGAACTTAAATTTTAATTTACGTCTTTGAGATTTAAAGATTGTAATTTAAAAAAGAAAGTTTGGAGTTCGAAAGAATTGAAAATAGAAATGCAAACTTGATAAGAAACAAAAAATGAGATAAAAGTGAGTGGTTAGAAAACCAAACGTACGTGAGGAATTTTACAAATTTTGTGCTTCCTAATTATTCTAGAAATAATTAGGATGTAATGGCATTGGTTTACATATATTAAAAAAAAAAGAGTAAGAAAATGCATAAATAATCGAAACAAGAAGGCATCATGAGCCTCGTAAAATTACTTTTGATTCATATTACAATGGGAAAACTTTCTTTTTTTAAATGTGTCTATGCCTAAGAAAACCAAAATTAACATTGATTATATGTTGCAAGTGCTAGGCATTTAGCATGTAATATTTGCTAAAGTAGCCCCAAACTACTCTATGACTGAATACATTGACTTTTTCAGTTAATATAATATACTGGTATTCCACGTCTGAGCTTTGAACTAATTGTATGCAAAGTCCATGAGAAGGTATTGTGAAAAGTATGAATGAATTGTGGGGAAATTATTAAATTGCTTTCCTTCGCTTTGGAACTTTTTTCTCTTCCTTTGCTCTAGAGCTCTTCCAATCAAAATCTCTTTCATCTCTCTTATGGGAGAGAGACCAAATTTGGTCTTTCTCCATGAGAGGGAGCTTCCTCTCTAGTTTTTAATTTCTCTTGTTTGAATAAATTTTCTTCTAGGGTTTCCTAATGAGAGTTTCTTCTCTCCTAAATTGTTTTAGTGGAAGTTTTATTGTCTTCTAAAATTTTCCTTGTGAGAGTTATTTTAGTTTTGTCTTTTTTATATGAAATTTGAGATTTTGTAGATCTGGGATCTAGTTTTTTGAATCTGCAATTTTTTTTTCATTATTATCATATTTAAATTTCTCTTTAGACTTAAACCTGTATTAAGTTAGAGTCAAAAGACATACACAGATGTTTGGGCTACTATGACTCATTCGGATGAAAGATATATAGGTGCCTCAATGTTATTTTTATTTATATTGATTTTTTAGATTTGTTGTATCTATTAATTTCAAATTTATATGTATATGTGTCATGTTTGTTTGATTTATATTCTGCCATTAATACAGATTTATTAAATGAAATGATATTTTTCTATGAAAAAAATACCAACAGGTGGTCAAATAAAAAATATAGCCAATTGTATGCATAATCTATTAAAAGGTGTTGCAAAATTAATTTATTTTTGGCCAATACAGTGTGCACTGAATTGAATATGTAGTCGTTTAAAGGGTTAGATAGTTGCTCAATTTTTTTAATTTGTAGATAATTCTATGCATAAACAAGGAGTATGGAGTCAATTAGTTTTTAATTTCAATATAATGTAGCAAATTATATATTTAACCAATAAAAAGGACTAAGGAGTTAATTATTTTCTTATTACCAAAATCTGTTAGACATTGTATGTCTAATCAATAAATAGCGTGGGAAAAAAAATTCTATCCTTCAAATGAGAGAGAATGCAGAGTTGACTATCTTTCAAATGCTAAGTAAAGTAGCTTGACTCTGTATTTAAGGGGAGTAGGGGGTTAATTAGTTGTGGGCGTTTCATCAAATAAAAGGGAGTAGGAGTAGGAGTATACCTTGTAATTCGGCGGGTTGGACGGATTTTGGGCAGGTTAATATTGGGTTTTTATTAAAATGGGTTACACCCAACCCGCTCAACTTTAAATTGGGTTAATTTTGGGTTGGGTCATATTGGGTCATCTCAAACTCATGACCCAAATATGACCAAATATATTAGTTAATAGATTTTGATATATAAACTCTCTCAAATATATTTTCACATACAAAAAAAAAATTTTAAGTGGGTGTCCAACACAAATACCCAAACCGCCTAAAAAAAGATTTTATGCTAATATTTTTACAAAGAAAGTATGGTAATTTTGGATTTATGTAGTTTTTACATATTGAGAATACGGTTTACAAAAACAAAAATCTTTTAGCATGAATGAGTTATGTGGTAGTTATTAAGCACCGAGGACATGAGTACTTGTAAGTTAACATTAATGTCTCAAAATTAATTTCAAATTTAATAATGTTCAAGTTCTTCATACTGAACATTTTGATGACGATAATATAAATGAAAAAAAGTCACATTGTAGCTAAATATCTAACTCATAAATGCAAATTAATTTTTTTGTCACGATGAATCTGGTAACTATTCTAACACATCTGGCCTTGTCCATATCTAGGGTAATACCCTATTAAGTATGTAACCAAGGAATTAAAAATATGCCAAGTAAAAAAATTTTAACTTGCTTGGCAAATTATGTTATAATCACAAAAGATGTTTATAGCAAAAAATAATAAAAAAAAGTCTATAGTTGATGCTTTTGAGTAACTATTCACCCTTTTAAGATTGTGTTGATTATTCACTTGATTCAATTAGCAAAAGTTGGGTAATGGGTGCCCAACACAAATATCCAAACCGCCCAAAATATATGTGGGCTTTTGTTACCTAACCTAAAATTGACCCAATACCCAACTTACCCAACCCAACCTTTCAAATTAGTGGGTGGGTTGGGTGGGTTGTTGGGTTTTGGGTATAATTGCCAGGTCTAAGTAGGAGTTAATTATTTATTAATTACCAAATAGTATAGTAAAATTTTATTTAATTACTAAAGGGAATACGAAAATTATTTGTTGATTTTTAAATAGTGTAGTGAACTCTTGTACCTAATCTACAGAAGGCTGTTAGAGGTTAATCAATTATTAATCGAAAACAAAAAAAAGAGTAGGGGAATTATCCTGATAACATATCGAATTACATGGCGGATTCAATAAAAATGAATTGGAATTAATTTGTTATTGATCACCAAATGGTGCTGTGATTTCTATATTTAACCAATAAGAGGGAGTATGGAGTGGACTATTTTTCAATTCACTAGATAGCCTAGCGAACTCTGAATCCAATATATAGAAGGTTTTATGTGGTTAAAAGGTTGTTGAAAATCCTTGCAATTTTAACTCTCTAATTTTGAAGGATTAGCAAACAAATTATGGAGTGGACTATAAATTTTTCAAAGAGTTTTTCTAACTAACATTCTAGGATATTTGTTTTTTTTTTTCCAACAAAAACATCAACATTTTATGGCTATTAACACTTGATAATACAAGAGCTAATTTACAAAAAGGGGTAACTATCCCCATATCCTTTCTTGCTAGATCTATTAGCCACGTTGGGAAGTTATTTTCCCATTCAATATTCTTAACTAGTTTGGCAGCAAATTGTGCCAGGGAATGGCTACAACTATTTCCAGCCCTAGGAACAAAAGAGAATCTCCAACATTCAAACTCCTGTCTAAGGTCACCAATTAACGTCTTCTAGGACTGTTTCTATGCTACTGTCCTGAATATTGCCTGTGTTGATTTGGTCCTCTACACCTTTGCAGTCTATTTGAACTTCTATGTTAGTCCACAACCTGAATCCTTTGCCATTACTAGAGCACTTCAAATAGCTAGTGCTTCTCCTTTGTTTGCTTCTCCCCTCTTGCGTTCAGATATTCCTCTCACTTTCACAATCTTTCCAAGCCAGTTTCTGGCTATTATCCCCAAGCCTGTTCTTACCATTTTAGCTGATACTGCAGCATCTGTATTTATTTTGATCACTCCCTCCTTAGGTGGTTCCCAGCCATGTTGCTTTTGTCTGTCAATTTCTGGAGTGACATTGTTAAGACACCAAAATTATATCTGACTTACAATATGAATATCTACACTGACATTTATTATCCCTCCACGTTAAATTTGGAAGCTTTCCCGAATTAGATATACTGTTACAATAAAATTAACTCTTGAGACCCTCGTAATCCTTTTTCAAATAGTATAAGAGATAAAGTTGACTCATTAAGTATGAAGAGTTGTGCCAACAAAGTCAAAAGTAGTAGATTACGCATGAAGAATGAACAAGATAATGGTTAATAGTCAAATATTATATGTACTAGTTCATTTTGTTGAATTTAAACTAGAAAGAGACTCATTAAAAATATTTACAAGTGCTTTCAAATGAAAAGTTGCAATAATTTGAAAAAAAATTTGGAAGACAAACTCAAATGGGCTTAGGGTGGGCTTGTAGTGTACTTAAGGTAGATTAAGGATATATATATATATATAGACACTATTGAAGACTCCGTTAGTCACTGTTCAAACATGGGATTTATGACATTTTAGGTGTATGCGAGGGGATACTTCAACTGAATGCTTGGTGGACCTCATATGCGCATCGAGTGAAATCTGTGAAGTGAAATATCCGTCCGTTTTTTCTTTTTTCTTTTTTTTTTGTGACTAGTTTTAAAATTTGATACGGTCTAAATTTTCAATTGAATTACATCTTGCTGCTGGAATTTTTTAAGCATAAAAGTATGAAAGAAAAAAATTGTTAAAATTGGGTGGAAAGAACAAAATAAGAAGAAAAAAATGAACAAATTAGACGATCTTACATACATTGTGGGTACCTTTGTGATCGAAGATTGAACTTTTTGTTTAGTTTAAGGTATTATTGTTATTTTTCAATAGATATAATTTTTTCAAGAAGGCTTCAAATATTTAAATACCTTATTTCATTGGGTCCATTATGAACTTTAAGCAATATTTATTTTTTATTTAGCTTGACTAGGAGAGAAAAACACTGATTATTTCAAAAAAGTTTCGGTAAAATTAAGACTACTTTTTTTGAACAAGAAAATCAAATGTATTTTAATAATTTTATTATTTTTATCCTCAGAACCTTCATGATTACAAATGTTAGACATTATGACGAGATTTTGTCAAGGGTGATCTTTTTCAAATACTTCACATTAATTTTTTTTTTATAGACGTTCATAAAAGATTGCCTTTCTTTTCAAGAGATATTGATTCATGGTGTACTCCATTCTGTGTCATATAATTTTTGGAATGTTAGATTAGGGTTTTGTCTTAGCAATGCAAAAATACTATCAACTCTTTATTATCAAAAACTCTTCAAAGTTTTCCAATAGATTGAATTCCCTCTAGGTTCACCAAGAAAGAATATATTTTTCAGTAGAATTTAATGGTCTGATATTGAAGACAAAAGAGGAAAATGATACGAATTAGAAGATAAATATAAATTTGAAGTAAATCAAATCTAAAAAAAAAAAGTACTTGGCAGAAAACAACTAAAACATTCAGTTAGACATTCAAGGTTAATATTCACCTGTTAAGAAAAGATGAATACTGGCACTGCTTTATTTGCAAAAGTCTTTATCTAGTTGAGGCAGGAAGTTGATCAAGTTTGGTTTTGGTATTTCTTTTCTTAGATGGTATTTTACCCCATTCAACTTGTGAACAAAAAAACACTATCTCCCAAATAATTGGTGTCGTGTGCCTCTATTTTGCTCAAAGATTAAGAACCGAAAAAAGAAATTGCTAACATCCAAACCATTTGCAGATAATGAAACTGAGAAGTGGATTTCGACTTCTTTTCTGTAGCTGTCCTAGAAGCAAAAAGTTAATTGGCACCCAATGTTCTCTTTAATTCTATAGACATCCATGTCATTTTCAAAACATTTTATTTTTCCTCGTCAATGAAATAACAAAAGGTATATCTTGGATTTGTACCTCTTGAATAGAGGTGTCAAAATGGTTGACTTGGACGGATTTGGATTGAGTAAAATGGGTATAGGCACTGTGCATCCTCGCGGGCCCCAATATTGGGTTGAGTAAATCTCAACCGTCCAATTATCCTTTGGATGATGATGTGGCCCCCCTATCCACCGTCCACATGTCCGCCCCGAGTGTCTTACAGGCGAGGTGTATGTCGTTGCGCTTGCCGGGGAAGATAAGGGAAATGTCCTCAATATCATCAAGAAAGGCGATCCTCGATCGTTCATTATTCATTACGACAAGTTGTCGAACAATTTCGACAGAATATTCCAGAAGCCACCAGAACCATACGTGGCTCGCTTCCCACAGGGCCAACGCGTTCCTTCGTTCTTAATCCATTGGGCCACTCAAAATGTTATTGGACCTGATAACAGACCACACAGGTCCATCTCCATAATAATAGAAGGTCCAAGTCGAACTGGAAATCGACTAAGCATGTCATTTTGAACGTGAAGATCCACTTTGGATCCGTGATTTCTTGTGACCTATATCCCTATGCGTGTGGGGTCCACTTCATCATCCCATGGAAGCTTGTTCCCGAGTCCGGGGGTTCCGATCATCCTCATCAGTCCACTTCTTCTACCGAAGAAGGTCAGCTGCTCCCGGTGGAGCTGGCATCATCCGCACAGTCCTCTGAATCCGATAGGGTTCCCTTCAGCTCCTCGACTGCCCTGAACAGCAGGTCCAATTCGCAGATGAATCGAGGGCTCCCTATGCGTAGTGCGAAGTACATGCCCAGCAGTACTACGTGCTCCATGCCGCAGTCCCTCACGACCCTGAATTCGAACATTCCCGCCCGTGTCGGGATGGCCGACACGTGTCCCCGGCCTGGTGGTGCAAGTCGACCCAATAGGCACTGTGCATCCTTGTGGGCCCGGCCTCTCCCGGGCGTCCAATGGCCTTCGGCCACGTCATCAAAAAGTGCAGCGGCCCATGTTACTCTTGGAGCGCCACGTGGACGGTGGAGATGGTGTCCAAGTTAAATGGATATTATTGGGTAACCCATTTATACCCATATACAAAAATTTAAGCTACCCATACCCATCTATTCATGGGCGGGTATGAGTAAATTTAGTTAAGTGGGTTGATTTGCCACCTCTACTCTTGAATCATCATCCCATCTCTAAATATCTGCCTCAACCGAAAAAAGAATACAACCTTGTTTCCTAGAAGGAACAATGCCAAGGTGATATATTTGGAATAGGTAATTATCTGCCTCAAGAGTATGAGTGTGTTTGGATAGGTAATTATTTGAAATATTATTTGGAATAATTACTATAGCATTTTTTGTGATGTGATGCCTGTAAGATAAAAAGATAATTGGAAAGATAAAAAGGTGTGTTTGAAAATTGTATTTGTAATGTAAGCAAATTAATTTTGACCATTATTGTGATGTGTACTAATTAATGTAATTAGTACACCGAAACCATGCTAGAAAAATCATCAGGGGTAGAAGGGGCTAGTTCAAGTTTCCCCGGTAACTTTGGATTCTGGAATGCCTTATCCTACACAACGGATCTTCTGTCTCATATTTTGTGTCACTCTCTATCCCACTTTTTATTATATTGCTATTTCTCCTTCATAAACATCATATTTTAATTCTTTTTTATTTTCTTAAGATCCGATAACTATTAATTCAGTACAAAATAAATACAACAGTTTCAAAAAAGTAATATATAAAAGAAAATTAAAAAATACAGTAGAAAATTAGTAAAAAATCTCATTTTTTTTATGCATTTTAATTTTTTGAATTTGTTAAATTTTGTGTATTACTCAATTAATAGTTATTGGATCTTAAGAAAACAAAAAAGAATTAAAACATGATGTTTATGAAGGAGAAATAGCAATATAATAAAAAGTGGGACAGAATGTGGCACAGGATGTGAGACAGAAGATCCTTTGCGCTTATCCTACCTTCTTGTTTAGGGTACTAAAAGTCGTAGTTTAGGCGGTAAAAATTAGGGTGCATGTTGCAATTAACCCTACTAGATACTGTTTGTTTCAGTTAATATGCTGCTCATCAAAGTATTAAGGGATAATTTTAGAAACTTTCCCAGAGGTTTTCGACAATTTCACTCGACTCCCTTGAGGTTTATATAATTACAAAGACCTCTCCTGGTGTGATAAAAAGATAACAATGCCCTTCATTAATTGTCAATTCATTGAAAAACTCTATCAAATATTAAATCTCTCTCATCTATTATTAACCAATAATTCAAACCACAGTCTTTCCCATTTAACTATCTATTCTCTTCCTTCTGTATCTATTTTTCTTTCAAACTCATTTATTTATTATTATCAACTAGACATGTACTGTCATCACTAATAAAATCACCATACATACCAAGCCACCAATACTTACATATCTTGGTATCTATTCCCAATTTTCAATTTTTCATTATTATTAAATAGTTTCCTTGCACCCATTTTTGTTTCCAATTTTTGATAGGTATTATCAAATTGAAATTGTTAAATAACAAATTGAGCGCTAATTTCATTATCAAACTAGATGGAAATAAAGATAGTGATTGTGCTAAAAAAAATAAAAATTAAGGATAAGAAATGGAATAAGAACTAAATATAGGTTATACTGTTATGGTTGTCATGAAAAAATGTGTTCTTGGTATATATTTATAACTATATTGTATTTCTATTTTTGATTTACAATTATTGGTGTTATTTGTATAGAGAGAATTTGATTGATTTTGAACTCTGTGCCAATGGAGTATATTAAATATTGATATTAGCAGTGATCGTTTAGATTATTTTGTATTAAAAAAGATAGCAATCATGGAATTGAAATTTAGGGATATTGATGAATATTGTTTTGTATTAAGTAAAATTTGATATTGATATGAAATTGTAGGTATCTGATGTAGAGTTTATAGTTGATACAATAGACTGTATCAGAAATTTTTAGGTAAAAGAGGAATATTAGAACAAAGATAAGTATTTATTTAATGGTGATTTGGATGTTGATGGGTAAGTAATAATAGTAGCAAGTAAAGATAAATGAAATAAAGATTGTAAACCGTTTTTTTTCCTTTACATTTTTGTTGTGAATTATAATTCAAGGGCATTATAGAAATTTTGAGAAAAAGTGTCTTTTGGGTCTAGAATGTTACTTAAATAGTGAAAGTAGGGGAGGTAAGTGTAATTTTTAGAACTTGAGAAAAGTTTTCTGCAATTGTTAAAAACCTCAAGGGAGGTATGTGAAATTAATCCAAGTATTAAATTAACATTTCTGTGTTGAAAATGGTAGTATTTCAGTCTCTTGTTTTGATTAAGGATAACGATGGGAAAGGGAGATGAGATGACTTGATAATACAAATTGACACATGTTGGTTTAAAATGCTCCTTCATTAAAATGATTCAAATCATTGACCAATATCCTTGACACTCTTAGAAATAAACTATAACACCTAACACCTTGAACAGCATGAGCAAGTTTTTGACACTTCAAATCTCCTCTTTATAGTTTTCTAATAGCTTTTGTAGAATCTAAATTTAAGGTTCTAATAATAATTAGTGCATTCAGGATTATAGAATTGAAGGGATAAAATAATCACTCAAAATATTTAGGTGGAAGAAAAGAAAATAAATAATACACACTATTATTAAAATCTCAAACAATGGGAGAAAATCACACCACAATAAAACCTTATCGACCCTTTTGGATTCTCTTAAGAAAATACCTCAACTAATATCCTACTTATAACTTATTGAGACTTGTAAAATAAGAATTCACTTGCATAAGAAATTGCCAAATAAGACACAAACTCCTAAATAACATAACTACTAAAAACCTCACTCCAATAAATCTAGTAAATAAATAAAGGGGTTCTTCTAGACTTGGTTTATTTTATCAACTTTGTATTTTGCAAATAATTTTTCAGCAATTTTTTCTTGACCAAAATACTCATTCATATAAATTCATTCATCTTTAGAGTCACCATATTTACCATCAATATAAGTGCTGAAACATAGAATATCATAGACTGCTTTCTTAGCAAAATTATCACCACCAAATAATTGAAAAATTCCACCGCCATAATTAGTAAAAAGAACTTCACACTATCAATCAACTCTAGATATTTTTTCACTTATAAAATTCAACTAAAATATGTATCTATTTGTGGTTATAGGAGTCGAAATAGAAAACTTTTCATCATCAACCAAATTTTTAAAAAATTCTGCCTATATTTAACAATTCATATGCCTAAATAAAATTTTTATGTCTCTTTTGTCAAGTTTTCTTGGTTTTTCTAGTTGATTAACCAATCAAATCCTTCAATTGACAACCAATTCTTCTCTAATTTCTATCATGACATCTGTAGCAATTTGACAATTCCTAGACCAATCTTATGGTCGAATTCTTCACCAACTACGTATTTCAGGACCAACCTCATGCCTAACTCAATCAACTAAATATTTTTTAGCAAACCCTATGCCTTAATTTTTTGACATTGGAAACGCTTAGGACTAATCTTGTAGTTTGGCTCTGATACTAATTGTAGAATCCAAATTTTGGGTTTTAGTAATAATTAATGTATACTGTAGAGATAAAATAATCACTCAAAATATTTATGAAAGAGAGAAGAAAATAAATAACACACACTATTATTGAAATCTCAAATAATGGAACAAAATCACACCATAATAAAATCTTGTCGATGTTTTTGGACTTTCTTAAGAAAATACCTCAACAAATGTTCTATCTATAACTTTCTCGGACTTGTAAAATAAGAAATTATCAAATAAAACACAAACTCCTAAATAACTTAACCGTTGAAATCTGCCTCTAATAAAACTAGTAAATAAGTAAATAGGTTCTTCCACACTTGGTTTATTTTGTCAACAGCTTTGCTCTTATCCTAATTGGAAATGGCATTCTGATGTTCCACAATGACATTCTCATGTTCCTGTTGCTGCAACAGGAGATAGTGGCACTGGACAATTACGCGGATGCACAATTTTCCTTGTCTAAAATCACATGGCAGTAGACACCTCTGACTTCTCATCATCCTCAGAGGAAAACGCCTTCAAATGAAATTTCTTAAAACTTTCTTCAGTAACTTGATCCAAATGATCCATCATTTCTCTTTCAAGATAGTTTTGGGAATCACCAACCTGACCTTCCCTGAAATAGATCTTGTTTTCTATGACCCGAAACCCGACCACCGAGTGTGATCCTGTTTTATTCACATCCAGATTGCTCAGATTCTTAAAACTACAGAACTCTACCACTTTACTCACCAGGCTTTCACCTTCTTTGTCTGTGGTGAAAGGCTGCCCCAAGAATTCTGCTAATCTCTTTGTATGGAAGCAAGGCTCTTTCTTCAAGTCTTCATATCTAAGAAAGAATACTCTTTCAGGCCATTCTATACTTGCTTTCCAATAACCCAACACATGATTCCAATATGGTCCAAATGGTGAAGCACCTTTAGAGAACTTTTCAAATGCCTCTGCTAATGAAATTCGTGGCACTGCTTCAGGTTTCAGCTTGTTGACAAAGTGCCAACATGACACTAACACATCCTTCGGGTCTCGATAAACATAAACAATAGGGCAGCCTGAAGATTTTGTTGATTCTGGTAAAGAGTTGTAAGGAATGTGAGTGTGCATGAGAGAATTGGGTGGCTTTGGGTTTACAGGATTCTCGGCGGCATATGATTCCAGCATGGGAACCAGTTCATGAGGGTTTGCCGTTAGCAAAGGATTTTGATCGGGATGACTGATACATGTACGATTTGTTATGGAAAAAAGAAGTGCCTTTAACCAGGTTGTTCCCGATTTTGGATATGTGGCCAGGAGAATGTCACTTGGTTGTGCCCGAAAATGTTTCTGGAGAATTAGGAGTCCCTTGAGAACTCTGGTGGGACACCAAAAACCTTGGTACAAGTGAAAGTGCTCACTTAACCACCCTCTTTCCCTAGGGAGCACAGAGAGGATTTGATCACTGTCATCTTCTTTTTCTTTGTTAAACAATGTTTGTTCATCACCACCTTCAATGTAGGAAGAAGAGTTTTGGGTCAATGAAGGGATTGCCATGAGGAATTGGGACTTGAAATCTGGAGGCTGGTAGACACTATATTTATGATACAAGATAATTGTAAATAAGATAGTTGCATTAGTACATGTGCAAGCTGGCTTTCTCAAAATTCAATCATTCTTCCGAATTCGACTTGGAGGGCCACAATAAAAGAGAGGGCGACTTAGAACTGGACCTTACAAGAGAACGTGTGATGGAACGTGTGATGGAAATAGTTGGGAAATGGGGCCTTTCCAATTCCACTTCTCTTCAAATTTTGTTACTAATCATACAACTTCGACGTAGACCGTTACAATTTTGGTGTAAATGTGAATTATAATTGAGTTGGTATAAACTAATAATTACACAAAAAATATATTAGTTCACATTGTAATCATATCAATTTACACAATTAGACGGAATCTCAATTGGAGGGAATCTCAATTGGAGAGGCTCCGGATTTGAAATGGTTGTTCAAGTCTCTCATGAGGCTTCCTCTTGTCATTTGTTTGCAAACGGATGGTTAGTTATGGGGCATGGAGTTACCAAATTTTGCTCAAATTCCTAGAGGACTCTCTTTGGGTGTAGGTCAAGTGATCAAATTCCTTGATTTGTATTTTTTTTTTCAGAATTTTCTAAAAATTTCACTAGCAGGTACCTGACTGATTCGGTAACAGTTTAATCTTCTCTAAATTCTCCTTTGATCCCCTTGGATCTATCCTTTCCCTTAATATAAAGTAAGAATATTTTAAGCTATAAATTATTGTATCGACAACCTGGTTACGTTCATGGGATAAACAAGGGACGTATTAGACAATATGAAAAGTCATTTACAGTATTAGAAAGGATTGAAAATGTTGCTTACAAGGTGTAATTATCCAAGGTTCTATCCCAACTCTATCGGTCTTTCAAATCAATTTACTCAAGCCGTTTTACAAAGACCGGCAAGGAGCGTGTAAATAAGGGCGCCTACAAGTGTTGGGGTCGAATACAACAAGGTTGTCGAGGAGACTCGAGTCAACCGTACTGTCCGGAAAAAAGAAGCAAAAAGTACCGGGGGCATAAAAACCCTCTTTTGACATATTCTCTAAAGATTCATACTCTTGCTATTGCTACCAGAGTAATCCATGTTTGGGTTTTTCAAAGTCTCAAAACACTTGGGAGCCCTTTTCTCGTTACTTGTTTGAATGATGGGCTGTGGAAATGGCACTTTAACCAATATGATTTCATTTGCGCCTAATATCATTTCAAACTCTTAGTAAACCGCAGATTTAACCGTACTGGAAATTTTGAAAGAAGGATAATGGAGCTGGGCCATCGGGCTGAAAGGACAAGCTATCCGACACCATTAATTTTTTGCAGAAAATGAAAAGACAAACTAAAAAAGTAACGAATATTCTATTGTCAATTCCAAGTAATAGTGTCAAAAATGGATAGGTGTTGAATCTGTATAATAATAAAAACTTTATTTGAGAAAACAAAGATTTTGTATCTAGCAACGAGTAGGGTTGTCTTCATATGAATTGAGAAAATTTGCTTCTCCTAGAATAAAAATTACGGAGGATTTTAGAAATTTAAAAATGCCTAATTAACTAATTAATAAAGCAATCAATGAAAATAAATAGGAATTAATTCAATAATAAATACGACTCTAGTCAATGGTGCAACTTTTTAGATACGGTACACACAACTGATCATCGATGCAAGAATAATTCAATTATTCATTAATAGATTAGTTATAGCCATTAACAAATTCTGACAGGCAACTTTTTCGTAGTTTATCGATAATTAAAGTACGACTATTAACTATTTTCATAGCCAAGAAATAACCCTACTTACGATAATATGATTAATTTTCCAATTGCATTAAAAACTAGAAAAGCCCAACTCTCATCCACAATTATGCTACGAGTGTTTATTTAAATTAGATTATATGTTTCCCTAACATGGGATCAATCACGTTAGTTGTCACTAATATCAATTAATCAAATAATTACGGATTTATTTAATTAATATGACACTAGATTATTAGGTTAATTTAAATATCGGACCTGCCATTTTCAAATAATGAAATAATCATAGAAAGTTAAATAAAAAAACATACGAATATCAATAAATAAAAAAATAAATATAAATCAATTCGATCTTGTGTATAATTGGAATCGCATTGAGTTGACATTTGACTTGAAAATAAAATTTAGCTACTCACAGTTGAGATTTTTAAAAAAATCTCGGCCCTATTTGGAAGGTGAGTTTTTTGAGTGTTTGTCTAAAACTTTACTGTACATTACTGTAGAAGTTGTAAAAAAAATTTTTAGGATGAAAAACTTTTTTCTTTCTCTTTCTTTTTCTTTTTCTTTCTTTCTTTCTTTCTTTTTTCTTTTCTTTCCTCTCTTCTTCTTCTCCCTTTCCTCTCCCCAGACACCTCTGCCTCTGACGTAGAAGAACCAGCAGCCATTCTGAAAAATTTTTGTTTCCTTTTTTCTCTCCCCCTCTTCTCCCTCTCCCTCTCCCTCTCCTCCCCCTCGCCCTCCCCGTCGCCCTCCGACACCCAAGAAGTTGCAACCATGGATTTTTTTTTTTTTACTTCTTCTCTCCCAACTCTCCTCCCTCTCCCGCCACCCTCCCCCTCCCCCTAGTTGCGATCTGGTCACCATTGGAAACCTTGCAATTTTTTTCCCTTTCTCTTTCCCCTCTTCTCCCTCTCTCTCTCTCCCTCCCCTCTCCCCTTCCCTCGCACTCCGACGCCAGAGTAATGGAAGCCATGGATTTTTTTTTTTTAGCTTTTTCTCCCCCCCTCCTCTTCCTCCCCGCCACCTCGTGACCAGATCGCAGCTAGCGGGAGGGGGAGGGTGGCGGGGGAGGAAGAGGGGAGGGGAGCAGAGGAGAAGAGGAGAGGGGGTGAGGAGAGGAAGAGAAAAAAAAAAGAGGAAGGCCGATATTGATTCCAGTGCCGAAATAGGTGACGGCACCGGGAGCGGTAGTGGAGGTGGTGGCTGTCGACGGAGGACGTGATGGGTTGGGTGAGGGAGGAAAAAAAATAAAAGTTGAAGGGAAATTTTTTTGTGTATTAGATATTTTAAAGTGTGTAAGTTAAAAATTTTGATAAATTTTTTGGAGTTTCACTAACAAAAATTGTTAAAAAACTAGTATCATACAAACTTACCTAAAAACCAAAAGGTTCCAAACAGGGCCAATGCAAAAGTATTGACAATTGACGTAGACATACGGCTAAGGAAAAGACAAAAGAAAAATTGAGGCCGTCGTTTTTCTTCTTTTTCCGGGCAAAGAGTCACGGGTCCCTTGTTTCTTTTTTAAAGTACCAATCACATCCCATGCCAGCCGTCTACAATTCCTAATTTGTAACTTTTGAGATACACTATACTCGTCCGTTCTAATTATTTAATCATATTTAAGAAATTTAACTTTTTAAAAATAATAATGTGATGGTGATGTTTGTAATTTTTTAATTTTATTTTCACAATTTTAAATTTTAAATTTGGATAGTAACATGTATATGATTAGAAAAAATGGTTATATTGAAAATAGAGACAAAAAGATATTTTTAACTTTTTCAACGTAATAAATGTTTTGAGACATTTCAAAATGATAAATATGACATTTTTAATGAAACGAAGAAAGTACTTCCTATCTGAAAAAGGAAACTTAAGAAGATAATATCAATTGTTTCCTAATTAAATTATCTACCTACTAAGAAAAGAAATTCTTTTAATCTTTAGCCAAATGTCTCGCTTGGAATCCGACTTTGATTAAGAAACATCTACGCGCAAATTCTGAATCTTCCGGATTTGACAGCAATTTTCAAAAAATTACTCCTTTTATCACTTTCTGCTCCACTTTCATAGAATTAACACCATTAATCAAATAAGAATAAAATCTATTAATTAAAACAATATTTGGCAAATATCAAAGAAAAATATTCATAAATTTAATATCTATCATCATCATCATCATCATTATTATTGTAGAAATTAAAATGACAAAACAATAGCACCACCATTTCTTTTTTTTTTTTTTTTTTGCAAAAAATGAAGGTAGAGTGTAGTGTTATTAAAGATGTGATGCTGTACCTTTATCTTCTTCCATTAACTGACATCAGTTTACTTGGCAAGACACAGGTTTGAAAAGCTCCAGGAAGATGCTTTTATATATATGCTTTCTTTGCAGCTGGTGCAGCTCAATCCTACTCAGGTTATATTTTTGCTAGCCACAACTGCTCTCCTACTGTTGGTCATTGCTTCTATTGTCATCAACTGAAGCTGGTGGGTTCCTAAAAAGAAAGGGCGTTAGATAAATTGAACTCAAGAAGTCCTGCAAGAATTATATCATAGAGTTAGTGAAGATAAATTTGCAAACAAGCTGTAATAGCAAGTACAATGCTATCAACAACTATGATCTGTAGTAGTAACTAAGCTGTAATATCCGCTCTCGAACCCCAATTCTTAGTCCTTAACTCATATATGCATACAACTGCAATATTGAATTTGGTTATGGAACACCCTTTTTTTTTTTTTTTTAGTGTAAGCAGAGTATTCAAACCCGAGATCTCTTGCTTACACTCCCTTCCTCCGTACCATCCAACTCATCCCTCCCCCGGTTATGGAACTTGAATTAATGAGAATTCAGACAGTTGTTTTGGCTCTTTAGATAAATTAACCATGACTAACAAATTCGGGTTGTGAATATCAAAAGTGGATTAGGTTCCTCAGAAGTGGATCCTGTCCTACAAATGAATTTAGTATCCAAAACCATGGACAATTGTAGTATTCTGAAGACCAACCAATGAGTTTTTTACAAAATGCAGTATCCAAAACAATCCCCCAACGTATATGAGGAATTTTACAAGATTTTTTTTGTGCTTCTAGAATCTTCAGTAAAAAAAAAAAAACAAATTATGGGACAAGGAGCGAGGAAAAGAGAATGAATTTTAGTTGGAAGAAATAGGACCTAATGGCATCAGTTTACATGCAAAAAAAAAAAAAGTAAGAAAATGCAGAAATAAACAAACGAGAAGGCATCATGAACCTACAAAAGTTACTCTTGATCCATATTACAAATAAAAAAATAATAATTAATGTGCCTATACATTAGAAAACGAAAACAGATTAGCTTTGCAACTTGTTAGTCATATGCATTTATACCAACCACAAATACCTGTGTGACTAAATATACTAACTTTTTTTTCCCACTAAAATACAAATATTCATTCATTAACCACTAAAATACAAATATTCATACTAAAGTACAAGTATTGTAAGAGTGAGCTTTGAACGAGGAAAATGACTAATAAACGCCAGATGCACACCTTGTTACCCCTCATTCATACAATTGAAATTAGTGGGCCAGACAAAAATAGTTCAAATCCTTTCCACAGGTTACAAATCCTTTCCATGTTTCACCAGATTAGTAGTCCAGACAAATACTAGTCCAAGGGATTACAAATCTCTTTCAAGCAACAACAAACATGGACTTCATAGCTAAGCATACAGTTCATATTCTGCCGTGGAAATTTTGATGTCCTGTCCACAAGCCACTACACAATAGAAGACCTAATTAGTAATGTCGATGAAGGTACATATGGTCGGCCATTGCCCGACACACCTCATTCCACTCAGCCATGTTTTGTTGCGACATATTAATTTGCTGTAACCCTGGGACTTGGTAACCATCTTCATAAGCATCTTCGATTTCGATTGCTCCGGCAGCAGCCCCAGCGGCAAAATAGTCGTCATTCGACACTTTCTCCCTCATGAAGTTGTGGAGAGCACAACAAGCAAAGACAATGTTGTTTTGAGTGGCAATGAGATAATTCTGCATTGGACCTTTGAGTATTGGAAATCGCATTTTCAGGACATCGAAAGAGCGTTCAATCACGCTTCTAAGTGATGCTTGGCGGCGATTGAAAAGGGATTTAGTTGCACGCGCTTGTACTGTCCCCCGGGCAGGCCTAAATGGTGCTATAAACCCAGGCATATTGGTATATGTGGCGTCAACTAGGAAATATTTATCTGCAAATCCACATTTCCACACATGTATCATTTTTTTGGAACAATTAAATAGACTGCACGAATAGGGGACTAGTTAGTATAGACGAAGCATACCCACTGGTGGCATGGGAAAGTTAGACTCTGGAGCAACCAAAGCCTCTTGTAGCACCCGTGCATCTTGTGCACTGCCTTCCCAATCACATTGGACATAGACAAATCTCATATCATGATCACAGGCAGCTAACACATGCTGAGATAAGTCTCTCCTCCTCTTCCGGGTAATGGTCCGGTTCTCAGCAGTGAACCAGGCTGAGATGTGAGTTCCGCCTATTGCCCCAACACAATCCTATAACACGAACATTAGTATTACTCCTAACCATTGACCTAAAGTAAATTCAAGAACAGAAATTAACTAACCTTGAACCAGGGATAAAACATCTCGCTGTTCAGAATCCGTGGATGAGTTTCATTGTAATTCCTTGGTCTGATTATATCTCGTCCTAGCCGCACCAATGCTCTAAGGCAACGCCTCACAAGTTGATCAACTGTCTCCGGGGAATGTTTAAAGTGTTCAGATAGAAGCCGATGGCATTCATTGTGGCTAAGGCATACCAGTGCAATAGCCTTTGACTCGTGAATTCCCACCCTCAGTGTGGGGTGCTGCTGCCAATAATTCTGTTCGACCAACAAATTACACAGGTGCAAGAACAGGGGAACATCCATGCGCAAGTTCTCGAAGATCCTGTCCCGATGCCCGTTTATAAGCTCGATTACCCATTGTTGCCTAGATAATGCGCTATCGCGATACCTTCGTCTTGGAATGTGCAGCAGTGGGTCAAACAGAGCTAATCCTAATAGCAAAAATGCAAAGAAAATCAACTCATCGTCGGAGTGGTCCGCCAAGTTCATGCCATGGAAAGGTGTGAGATTATCCCTGCAGTAATTAGTAATACACAGCTGCAAATCATTTTCTCCACAAGCTGATTCGGCAGTAGAAGTACTGCGTGAAGGGTCTTTTTGCAACCCTGCAACCATTAAGTGAATACATTAATCCTGTTCCATATTTCCCCACCCAAACATATAACCACGAATGCATTACTGCATACCCTTCAAAGCACGCCTCCTTAGTCGGGGCATGTAATATTGACACCCTATTCAGCGTTACCAGAACACCACCAGTGGAGGATTTGGTGCCCAACAAGTATATAGAGATAACCCAAAAGCAAGAGCAATAAACAAGTTAATAGCATGAAATGATGTAGCTATTTCACAAGAACAGCCAGCCAGCTAATTAGATATATTTTTTCCAGCTAATTACTCAGCAAAGAGAACAACAAAATTTGATGGAATTAAATGGATCGCTAGAAGAGCAAATCTACATTATCAATGTGCACCAAAGCCAAATAAGGCAATCAAGTGGCCAGCAGGGAGATTTCTGCTTGAGAGCTGAAATGGCAAGAAACAATATAGACATGGCTGATGTAAGCCATCCATGCGCAATTATTTCAATGGCATCATAAAGAGCGCAATTCACAGTAGAACTTGACAACTGGATCAGAAGTCAGAAATGCAGTGAAGAAATCCCGAAACATTGACCAAATCCACTAACAACTGTTAACCCAAGATGAAGTTTGTGCATGCTGTTAAACGTTGTGAGAATAACATAACATGCTTCAGGCAAACATGGGACTAGAGAAATGTTCTCGACAAAAATGGAGATATTGCACCTTAAAAACCAGTGTTCTGGCCATGCGGAATATTAGGAAGAAGCCTCTTCGCTTTTTTCAGATGGAATTCCACGATTCTTGGAAGAAGATGTCAGAAAAGCTCAAAGATAAATACTACTTTCATAATTCAAGAAGGACATTCTCTGAGGAACTCTCTCTCTCTCTCTCTCTCTCTCTCTCTCTCTCTGTTGACGCCGGAAATCAAAATGGGAAAAGAGAAAAAAGATAAGATAAAAACAGGACCCAAAAGAGGAGGACTGAAAGCAGACCTTGGAACTTCACCGGAGCCCGAATTGGTTTTCCAGAAACCGGATGAGGTTAGTAGAAGTCTGTTGCTGTCACTCGGATGACTGCCTCGAGGGAGTGTCTTCGATGACAGATCTACCGAGAACTGAGACGAAATTCATCGATCGGGGAGTACAAACCTGGAACAGATGCACACCTTGACCGGCGCCGACGGCAGCTTTTCTCTGTGCTCAACCGGGTAATGAATTAAATTTTGGACAGTCGACTGGGGATGGGAGAAGAAATTGGCGGCCAAATACAATAATGTGTTTTTAAATACCTAAAAACGACGTCGCACAAAATTTGGGATATTCTATGATATGTTTTGCTCACAAAGCCCATCCATTTGTTTTTCGCATTTCTATTTGGATTAGATATTTTTGAAATATTTTATTATATTAATGTAGGTGAAAAATTTTTACTGTAAATATTTTTTATAGTTTTTTTGAAAGGAAAAATGGTCAATTTAGTCCCTATACTTTTATACTTGTGTTGATTTAGTCCCTTTATTTTATTCTTGGCCAATTGGATACCTTAACTTAAAACGCAAGTCCAATTGAGACCCTTTGCGGCGACGCCACCAGAAAATATCAAGCGGGCATGAAATTGACCACATAATGAGGGCTACTTTTGGAACACCACTTATGGGAATCTAATTTAGCCAACTAAAATCATACAACAACAAAATTAGACTCTGAAATCATCCCAAATTGAAAGTGACTTATGTAGAAAATAATTAGGGTTATAATCCAAGAGATATTTGGGCAAAATGCCGGTGATTGATGATGGACAAGAAAGAGGAGGCCGATGGGATTGCAACAGCAGACAACATGGAAGATGTCCATTGAACCATGCAACTGAAGGGTGTTACACAGATTACTTGTACCAAATGTCAAAAAAAAAAGACATAATATAAGAAGATGTCCATTGAACCATGCAACTGATGCGGTAGCTGCTGAAGGTAGTGGAAGGCAACCTCCTTTGAACTCCAACAAGTGCAGAAAATGCAAAGGACTTGGGCACAATGTCAGAACTTGTCCATTGATTGCCTCAGGGACAACTAATACCCAAGCAACACAAGAAACACAAGTGTCTGCATCTACAACAATCATTGAAGATAACAGTGAACCTTCAAAAAATATGGCAGCCACAAAGTCCAATTCAGGTATACAGCTTGCATATTTTTTAATTTAAGTGTGTTTAAATGGCATGCTTACTACATGTATGTTTCACTGCTCAATAGTCAATACCCAAGCTGGTGAGGTGGCTGAAACAATTCATGTGCAGTCCTCAGCTCCAGAGTTAAGTTCAAAAAAAGTTCGTCGAACTGTCTGCTATCTTTTCTGTCATGCTCCAAGCCAAAGCAAAAAAACTTGCGCCTGCGTGCGAGCCCAACTTTGGAGATCTAGGAAGGCTGCTGTTGTATCTCCAGGAAAAGGCAAAAGAAGAAAACAAATTGTATGTTTTTTGCATTAAAAACTTGGTCTAATTTTGAACTATCAACCACTCTTTGCTGGTTCTCATTTCAAATGTATTTTGCAGGTGCATAGGTTGTTGGATGAATTGGATAACTTCATGGACAATAATGAAGACAGTTGAAGATAGTCATATTTTGCTGAAACATGTTGATGGCATTTACTTTTTGTTAATTTAGTTAGTTTGACTATTTTTGGGACTTCTTGTACTGGAAGGGTTAAAATGCATTGGCTTCCACAACCAAGTTTCTCAAATGGCTGTTGTTGTAGTTACTTTTGGATTTTATGGCATTAGCAGACAGCTTGTTTGTGTAAACATTGGCTGTTGTAGTTACTTTTGGAGGCACTTTTGGCATTAGCAGATAGCTTGATTGTGTAATTCTGACTGCATAACCTTTATTTAACTCTGTAAGCTATTTTGTTGAATTGGTGCCCAATGGAAGGGTCAAATTATAAGCAAAATTCTGTCCTTTAACAACTTTATTGGCTGACCATGTTAGATATTTTGTTGAATTGGTTCCAAGTGGAAATGTCCATAAACAGGCTTCAATTTTGTCCATTTTCTTTTTTGCTTCCACAAGTTTCCAGTGACCAAACCAATTCCCAAACAATTCAAAACCAAAAAACTAGTGCACTGGCTGCTTATCATTCACATTCAAGTTTACAATGAATCACATTTCTCCTCAAACTTTAACAAGTTCATAACATACTACCATATTTCTCTTGACAACATGTACATATTCAGGAGAAATTAGCAGCCATGTATTTGAAGGATCTACAACATGTCAAAAACTAGTTCAACATCTTCAACTCCAACACACCTTGCTTTTGTCTTCCATTGACAGCAAGCATAGTAGTAATTAAAACGTAGTATATAAACAAACACATGCCAATATCATTAGTTTCACTTTTGTTCTCAATTTTTAGATCTCAAGCTTCAATGTTGCATTTTCTGCTTCCACATGTTTGAGGTCCCTCGATAATAAAGCAATTACATTCTTCATCTTCTAAGGTATGGGTGGATCGTACCATAGAAAGAAATTACAAGCCCCAGATTTCTACATTCACAATTAATTCATAGTTTACTTCAACAAAATTCATTAAATTTTCAGATTTGAAATATGTTTACCAAGAACCAAGAAATAGTACCCCATAGTTTTTGCAGCCGTGAAATCTTCTCGAAGGATTTGATTCTGTCCATGAAGTAACTACTCGACACTCTTCAAGGCAGTAGCTGTGCACAACTAGGTCTCCATTGCAGTATTCATCCTTTCCTCGATAAATCTCCGTTGCTGTTTCAAATCGATTTGCGCCATTATTACTTGAAACACTACCTGAACTTGATGTTGCTTTGGCCCAATTTCTCCTTCCCTGCATTTGCAATGATTCTATACACAATCTGGGAATTTACGCAGACTACCCGTTTCTTGGATGAACCCTAGCTCTCCAATTCAACTTAAGCTCCTCACTTAAGCTCCTCATTTTGTTGCCGTATGATTTTAGTTGGCTATTTTAGAGCCCCATAAGTGACATTCCAAAAGTAGCCCTCATTATGTGGTCAATTTCACTCCCGCTTGATATTTTCCGGTGGCGCCACCGCATAGGATCTCAATTGGACTTGCATTTTAAGTTAAGGTATCCAATTGGCCAAGAATAAAATAAAGGGACTAAATCGACACAAGTATAAAAGTATAGGGACTAAATTGGCCATTTTCCCAATCTTGAAAATATATTTTGGGGTATTTTTAAAATTTAAAATTTTAATGGAATATTTTTAAAATTTTATAAAATCTTACAACCACCTACCACTATCCCACCTCTCACCTCCCTTCTTCCCTCCTCCCCCACTCTCTGGTCGAGCGGTGAGAGGGAAGGGGGCAGTAGGAGAGACGTGGGGAGGAAGAAGGAGTAGGAAGAAAGAGGGAGGAAGAAGAAAGAGAGGAGAAAGGGGAGGGGAAGAGGGAGGGGGAGGAGAGAGGGGAAGGGGCAGCGGGTGGTGATGGTGGTGTATTTGTTTTTGTATATTTGGAGTTGTTTTTTATATATTATATGGATGTGATATTTTGGAGTTGTTTTTGTTTGTATATTACTGTAGCATTGCATATAAAAAACTTGTTTTTTCAAAAATTAAGGAATCCAAGCGGAGACACTTTCCTGCATTTTGTGTAAAAATAGAACATTTATTTTTGTCTTTTTAAAAATATGATTGAGTTCTAAATTATTTAAAAGTTTCACATTTTGTCTAGCAACCAGTAATTAAACTAAATAATTCACTTCATAATATGACTTTCCAATATTTATTTATTATATTACAAGTATTTTTTATTTATTAAAAATTTAGAAATTTTTTAGGGCTTTTGCCCTGCGCCTTAGGGTTTTTTCCCCGTCTAAGCACACACAAAATGCCTCGCCCAATATTTTTGTCTTTTGAAACATAGGTAATAAAAAAAACTAGAATTGTCTCTCTTAGTAGGTGCCTTTTCTCTCTCTAGTAGAGACCAAGTCACTTGGGTAGGTGTTTCTTGAACCTTTCAAAATTCAAAAATTCAAAACTCCCGTACTCTTTT
>NW_020864456.1:0-43063 GCF_003713205.1 Coffea eugenioides | reverse complement strand
ATCATTGCCATATTTTTCGTACGGGCTGGATCTGGTTTTTGCTCGAGGATGGAAGTGATCGACTGAGTCCCGGCGAGAGCTGGGCAGGCGGTCCGCCGAACCCTTTGGTTCGCCTTAGGGGGAGGTGGGGCTGTCACGTAGTTAATCGTGCAATCATAATCTTCTAAGAACTCCACCCACCGGCGTTGTCTTAGATTTAGCTCCTTCTGAGAAAACAGATACTTAAGGCTCTTGTGATCCGTATATACCTCAAAAGTCACACCATATAGATAATGTCGCCATTTTTTCAAGGCAAACACAACAACTGCAAGCTCCAAGTCATGGGTTGGATAGTTCTGCTCATGAGGTTTTAACTTTCGAGACGCATAGCCAATCACATTCCTATTTTACATCAACACGCACCCTAGCCCCTCTTTTGAAGCATCGGTATAAACCGTGTAACTATCGTTCCCATTGGGCAAAGCTAAAACTGGAGCCATAATCAATTGCTTCTTAAGTTCTTGGAAACTACTCTCACACTTAACATCCCAGATGTACTTTCCTTGTTTCTTTGTCAAGTTAGTTAAGGGTCCCGCAATTCTCGAGAAGTTCTTTATAAATCGGCGGTAGTACCCTGCTAAACCTAGAAAACTTCGCACCTCTGTGGGATTCTCTGGTCGCTTCCATTTGGCTACAGCTTCCACTTTCATCGGGTCTATAGCAAGCCCATCTTTTGAAATTATATGACCTAGGAACGCCACTTTTTCTAGCCAAAATTCACACTTGCTGAACGTAGCGAACAATTGGTGCTCTCTTAGGGTTTGCAGCACTATTCGCAAGTGTTGTTCATGCTCCCCCCTTGACTTCAAATATACTAGAATATCATCAATAAACACCACTACAAACCTATCCAAGTAAGGTTTAAACACTCGATGCATTAAATCCATGAACGCTGCTGGGGCATTGGTTAAGCCAAAAGGCATTACCGAAAACTCAAAATGCCCATATCGAGTGTTAAACGCCGTTTTTGGCACATCCTCATTTCTAATTCTCAATTGATAGTACCCTTGTCGAAGATCCAATTTAGAAAACACCACCGCCCCTTGTAACTGATCAAACAATTCATCGATGTGGGGCAAAGGATATTTATTCTTAACAGTTACTGCATTCAGTCCTCGATAATCAATACATAACCTTAAACTCCCGTCTTTCTTTTTAACAAATAGCACTGGAGCTCCCCATGGTGACTCGCTCTCATGTATGAACCCCCGTTCTAGCAAATCCTGCAATTGCACCTTTAATTCCATAAGCTCAGCAGGTGCCATTCGATAAGGGGTTTTAGAGATGGGAGTAGTTCCGGGTACTAGATCAATCTTAAATTCAATCTCCCTTTCGGGTGGCAGTGATCCCAACTCCTCCGGAAATACGTCCGGGTATTCACTGATCACCGGCATGTCTTCCAACTTAATCTTTTCTCCCAGAGTGTTAACTAGAAAAGCTAGGTAACCGCGTGCCCCCTGACTCAGCAATTTCCTAGCCCTTATTCCCGAAATGAGCGCAGATGAGGCTAACATACCCCTTACGTCTAACTTCAAAGTTGCCTCACCTGGTATGCAAAACTCTACTACCTTCATTGTGACAGCCCCACCTCCCCCTAAGGCGAACCAGAGGGTTCGGCGGGCCGCCTGCCCAGCTCTCGCCGGGACTCAGTCGTTCACTACATTCCTCAAACAGATTACCAGATAAAACTCACATATTATAATATAAATCTCCAATATACATCAAATTCTCCAATAATTACATGTCATAAGCGAAGCAGAAACAATTCCAAATAAGCCATCCAGTCACGTGAAATATAATTCTCAACTATACATAAAATGATTTCCAAATCCAAATTGTACAAAACATAGGCCATCCAATCACGTGCACAAGTACTACAAGCCCTTCCTTCGCCTTGAGCCCTGTGGAGGGGAATAAAACATTTTTGGGGTGAGCTAGAAGCTCAGCGAGTAACCAGTAAAATCATTAAACAAATATATTTCACAATGTTGCATTTCGATCATTTCGATGATGTCATGATTCAGAGATCAAATGTACGTCTTTTGCTCTCGTGAGCCAGTGAAATCATAGTACTTGAACATCCAACGCTCAAATAGATCATTTAACATTAACATTAACATGAAGAGGGAGCCCCTTCTTGAGCTCCAGATAAACATGAACATGAACCATAAACATAGTGGAGACGTTGGTGCCTAGCACAAGACTTTCCCAGAACTCATTGAAGCCAAATCATGTCATGAATCCACATGCAAGCACGCATGATATGCAATCGAATAAATAATGCAAGAAACATTTCACAAGTACTTTGGAAATAGTTTAGGGTCACTCACCTCAATGGCTCAGAAATCATCCATCATATAACATTGCCTTGCTCAAATCCAAATCTTAGATCACAAACTCAATGCAAACAAGTCCCTTCAAAGTTCGGACAGCACTTCCCCTGAATTTGCTAATTTTTTCAGCCATCATGGCTTCATTATTTCCTCAGCCAATCCCAAAGGTACACACACAACAACAAGTTCATCCAAAACCAAGAAGTAAACCACAAAATTCATCACTTTAAGTACCACTAGGCACTAATTAAGCTTCATTAAGTGAAGGAGAAAGTTCAATCACCACTCACCTAGTAAACAAGAGAGGAAGAGTTGTTTGTCACCTTAGCTTCCCAAAACACTTCACCAAACCACTTACTAACACCTAAAGAAGAGATTTTATGGAGTAGAAACAAGTCTAAGTGATTGCTTTGGATGATTTGCACTAGATGGATGCCAAACTTTGAAGAGTTTTTCTTTCTTCCTTGCTCAAGGTGGCCGGCCACAATGGAGGTAAGAAATGGTGATTTTTGTGGTAAATTTTTGAGATATTTAATCAATTGGTCAAATAAGTCAAAAAGGTGAATAGTTGTCATAAGTTACAACCACTCTTAAGGTGACACTTGTCACTTCCTTTAAAACATCTCTATCCTTTAAGTCCCTCTCACATCAATCACATCTCAACCTCTACTTATCTCTTAACACCCGATAAATTTCAACCAGTATCCGAAACTTAACCTAATTGGCCGAATTTTTCCGAACTTCTCACACTAGTGGGTCCCACGTCCGGTATACGCTCTTAATTTCTCAAAATCTATTCGATACTAGAAAAATCATCTAAAAACTATATTTACTCATAAAAATTATCTAGAAAATGTTCCGGATACAGAAAGTGCAGAAAACAAGTCATGAAAAATGCGAAAACCTAGAAAATGCAATTTACGGGTTCTCACACTCTCTCCCCCTTAAAGAAATTTCGCCCTCGAAATTTTCTCTTCAAAATTTAAAGTAACCATTGGCCTGTACCTTCTCCGTCTTCAGAGTCAGAAGAAACGAGGTTCTTTATTCCAGTCCCTTCTCCACTTGACGGTCCAGGGTCGGTCTTGATTGGTTGTTGGGTTCCTTTCTTTTCACGCGCTTTAATCGTGCAATGAGCAATTCGATGCTCGGCGCTCCCACAGCGCAGACATCTCCTTCCCTTTTTCCAACAATCCACTTCAATATGATTGGATTTTCTACAATAACCACAAATTGTCACACCACCCGCTCCACGGCCCTTCTTAGCAATTGATCTACCAGCTTTACCCTTTTTCTTTGCATGAAAGATCTTCAGTTGTGGCCTTGCAATTCCCGTCCTTTGAGCTTCCTCTGGAGTCCCCCTAGAAGTATTACCTTGTGCCATTGCTACGGTCTCCTTGGAAATCTCTTCGTATTTCCTCTTTAACTCCATGTTTTGGTGTAAGAGCTCAAGTTTCTCTGAATATTCTTGCTTCCATCGCCCTTCCCAGTACTCGGTCAGCCTCCTTTGAACCTCTATTTCATCTCGGAGAACCGAAATTTCCTGATACGGATCAACCCAATGTGTCATCTTACGGAAGTACTGGAACTCGGATGCTAGCCTGTCGGGCAAAACAATGGGTCATAATACATTCCTAAGTACAAGTGGCACTCTCGGTCCTTGTCCAGCTATTGTTTCCCTTTTCTTCTCTTGATTCTTGGCCTCGCTTAGTTCCACGGCCATGACCACGTCCACGACTACCTCTCCTCATATATATATATATATATTTTTTCCTCCCTTTTCTTTTTCCCCTTTCCCCAAGGTAATTCAACGCATAAATACAGTAAAGTGACAAAAGTAATCATATTCTAGCACACCAATTACACCAATGACATATACACATATAACACACCATGTATCAAGAAAACGGTTAATCAAATACACCAATACATGCCAAATTAGACAGATAATCCTATGCACAATACTCAAACAACTGTTATGTCATAGCGGTATCAAAGCAAATCAAGAGTAAAGGCGATATAGTCCCAGACCCAATTAAAATAACCCCGTCCGATCCCTCACGTCACTTACTATGCAAACTAGATATCCAATAACCTCTTGTACTCATTCCAGTCAAACAAAGCCTATTCATGTTCCCAAAATGCAACTCTCACCTACGAACACCGCCTCAACTCTGGAGTACTCAGGCACAAGAATCGAAATAAGACAATTCACCTCTCGAGCTGGCCAGTCCCAAGAGTAAATCATCAAAAATCGAAATTCCTACCAGACGTACCTATCTATGGTCCTCACATACCACAAGAAAATTTAAAGCCTATAACATTCACAATTCAGAGCTTAGGCTCAAACGAGCACTTAATCCTTCATACCTATCCACCACTTAGTCCAGGCTCACTCCACGCAGAGACCACGCGAAGCAGGCTCTGATACCAACTGTGACAGCCCCACCTCCCCCTAAGGCGAACCAGAGAGTTCGGCGGGCCGCCTGCCCAGCTCTCGCCAGGACTCAGTCGTTCACTACATTCCTCAAACAGATTACCAGATAAAACTCACATATTACAATATAAATCTCCAATATACATCAAATTCTCCAATAATTACATGTCATAAGCGAAGCGGAAACAATTCCAAATAAGCCATCCAGTCACGTGAAATATAATTCTCAACTATACATAAAATGATTTCCAAATCCAAATTGTACAAAACATAGGCCATCCAATCACGTGCACAAGTACTACAAGCCCTTCCTTCGCCTTGAGCCCTGTGGAGGGGAATAAAACATTTTTGGGATGAGCTAGTAGCTCAGCGAGTAACCAGTAAAATCATTAAACAAATATATTTCACAATGTTGCATTTCGATCATTTCGATGATGTCATGATTCAGAGATCAAATGTACGTCTTTTGCTCTCGTGAGCCAGTGAAATCATAGTACTTGAACATCCAACGCTCAAATAGATCATTTAACATTAACATTAACATGAAGAGGGAGCCCCTTCTTGAGCTCCAGATAAACATGAACATGAACCATAAACAGAGTGGAGACGTTGGTGTCTAGCACAAGACTTTCCCAGAACTCATTGAAGCCAAATCATGTCATGAATCCACATGCAAGCACGCATGATATGCAATCGAATAAATAATGCAAGAAACATTTCACAAGTACTTTGGAAATAGTTTAGGGTCACTCACCTCAATGGCTCAGAAATCATCCATCATATAACATTGCCTTGCTCAAATCCAAATCTTAGATCACAAACTCAATGCAAACAAGTCCCTTCAAAGTTCGGACAGCACTTCCCCTGAATTTGCTAATTTTTTCAGCCATTCATGGCTTCATTATTTCCTCAGCCAATCCCAAAGGTACACACACAACAACAAGTTCATCCAAAACCAAGAAGTAAACCACAAAATTCATCACTTTAACTACCACTAGGCACTAATTAAGCTTCATTAAGTGAAGGAGAAAGTTCAATCACCACTCACCTAGTAAACAAGAGAGGAAGAGTTGTTTGTCACCTTAGCTTCCCAAAACACTTCACCAAACCACTTACTAACACCTAAAGAAGAGATTTTATGGAGTAGAAACAAGTCTAAGTGATTGCTTTGGATGATTTGCACTAGATGGATGCCAAACTTTGAAGAGTTTTTCTTTCTTCCTTGCTCAAGGTGGCCGGCCACAATGGAGGTAAGAAATGGTGATTTTTGTGGTAATTTTTGAGATATTTAATCAATTGGTCAAATAAGTCAAAAAGGTGAATAGTTGTCATAAGTTACAACCACTCTTAAGGTGACACTTGTCACTTCCTTTAAAACATCTCTATCCTTTAAGTCCCTCTCACATCAATCACATCTCAACCTCTACTTATCTCTTAACACCCGATAAATTTCAACCAGTATCCGAAACTTAACCTAATTGGCCGAATTTTTCCGAACTTCTCACACTAGTGGGTCCCACGTCCGGTATACGCTCTTAATTTCTCAAAAATCTATTCGATACTAGAAAAATCATCTAAAAACTATATTTACTCATAAAAATTATCTAGAAAATGTTCCGGATACAGAAAGTGCAGAAAACAAGTCATGAAAAATGCAAAAACCTAGAAAATGCAATTTAAGGGTTCTCACACTCTCTCCCCCTTAAAGAAATTTCGCCCTCGAAATTTTCTCTTCAAAATTTAAAGTAACCATTGGCCTGTACCTTCTCCGTCTTCAGAGTCAGAAGAAACGAGGTTCTTTATTCCAGTCCCTTCTCCACTTGACGGTCCAGGGTCGGTCTTGATTGGTTGTTGGGTTCCTTTCTTTTCACGCGCTTTAATCGTGCAATGAGCAATTCGATGCTCGGCGCTCCCACAGCGCAGACATCTCCTTCCCTTTTTCCAACAATCCACTTCAATATGATTGGATTTTCTACAATAACCACAAATTGTCACACCACCCGCTCCACGGCCCTTCTTAGCAATTGATCTACCAGCTTTACCCTTTTTCTTTGCATGAAAGATCTTCAGTTGTGGCCTTGCAATTCCCGTCCTTTGAGCTTCCTCTGGAGTCCCCCTAGAAGTATTACCTTGTGCTATTGCTACGGTCTCCTTGGAAATCTCTTCGTATTTCCTCTTTAACTCCATGTTTTGGTGTAAGAGCCCAAGTTTCTCTGAATATTCTTGCTTCCATCGCCCTTCCCAGTACTCGGTCAGCCTCCTTTGAACCTCTATTTCATCTCGGAGAACCAAAATTTCCTGATACGGATCAACCCAATGTGTCATCTTACGGAAGTACTGGAACTCGGATGCTAGCCTGTCGGGCAAAACAATGGGTCATAATACATTCCTAAGTACAAGTGGCACTCTCGGTCCTTGTCCAGCTATTGTTTCCCTTTTCTTCTCTTGATTCTTGGCCTCACTTAGTTCCACGGCCATGACCACGTCCACGACTACCTCTTCCTCATATATATATATATATATATATATATTTTTTCCTCCCTTTTTTTCCCCTTTCCCCAAGGTAATTCAACGCATAAATACAGTAAAGTGACAAAAGTAATTATATTCTAGCACACCAATTACACCAATGACATATACACATATAACACACCATGTATCAAGAAAACGGTTAATCAAATACACCAATACATGCCAAATTAGACAGATAATCCTATGCACAATACTCAAACAACTGTTATGTCATAGCGGTATCAAAGCAAATCAAGAGTAAAGGCGATATAGTCCCAGACCCAATTAAAATAACCCCGTCCGATCCCTCACGTCACTTACTATGCAAACTAGATATCCAATAACCTCTTGTACTCATTCCAGTCAAACAAAGCCTATTCATGTTCCCAAAATGCAACTCTCACCTACGAACACCGCCTCAACTCTGGAGTACTCAGGCACAAGAATCCGAAATAAGACAATTCACCTCTCGAGCTGGCCAGTCCCAAGAGTAAATCATCAAAAATCGAAATTCCTACCAGACGTACCTATCTATGGTCCTCACATACCACAAGAAAATTTAAAGCCTATAACATTCACAATTCAGAGCTTAGGCTCAAACGAGCACTTAATCCTTCATACCTATCCACCACTTAGTCCAGGCTCACTCCGCGAAGCAGGCTCTGATACCAACTGTGACAGCCCCACCTCCCCCTAAGGCGAACCAGAGGGTTCGGCGGGCCGCCTGCCCAGCTCTCGCCAGGACTCAGTCGTTCACTACATTCCTCAAACAGATTACCAGATAAAACTCACATATTACAATATAAATCTCCAATATACATCAAATTCTCCAATAATTACATGTCATAAGCGAAGCGGAAACAATTCCAAATAAGCCATCCAGTCACGTGAAATATAATTCTCAACTATACATAAAATGATTTCCAAATCCAAATTGTACAAAACATAGGCCATCCAATCACGTGCACAAGTACTACAAGGCCTTCCTTTGCCTTGAGCCCTGTGGAGGGGAATAAAACATTTTTGGGGTGAGCTAGAAGCTCAGCGAGTAACCAGTAAAATCATTAAACAAATATATTTCACAATGTTGCATTTCGATCATTTCGATGATGTCATGATTCAGAGATCAAATGTACGTCTTTTGCTCTCGTGAGCCAGTGAAATCATAGTACTTGAACATCCAACGCTCAAATAGATCATTTAACATTAACATTAACATGAAGAGGGAGCCCCTTCTTGAGCTCCAGATAAACATGAACATGAACCATAAACAGAGTGGAGACGTTGGTGCCTAGCACAAGACTTTCCCAGAACTCATTGAAGCCAAATCATGTCATGAATCCACATGCAAGCACGCATGATATGCAATCGAATAAATAATGCAAGAAACATTTCACAAGTACTTTGGAAATAGTTTAGGGTCACTCACCTCAATGGCTCAGAAATCATCCATCATATAACATTGCCTTGCTCAAATCCAAATCTTAGATCACAAACTCAATGCAAACAAGTCCCTTCAAAGTTCGGACAGCACTTCCCCTGAATTTGCTAATTTTTTCAGCCATCATGGCTTCATTATTTCCTCAGCCAATCCCAAAGGTACACACACAACAACAAGTTCATCCAAAACCAAGAAGTAAACCACAAAATTCATCACTTTAACTACCACTAGGCACTAATTAAGCTTCATTAAGTGAAGGAGAAAGTTCAATCACCACTCACCTAGTAAACAAGAGAGGAAGAGTTGTTTGTCACCTTAGCTTCCCAAAACACTTCACCAAACCACTTACTAACACCTAAAGAAGAGATTTTATGGAGTAGAAACAAGTCTAAGTGATTGCTTTGGATGATTTGCACTAGATGGATGCCAAACTTTGAAGAGTTTTTCTTTCTTCCTTGCTCAAGGTGGCCGGCCACAATGGAGGTAAGAAATGGTGATTTTTGTGGTAATTTTTGAGATATTTAATCAATTGGTCAAATAAGTCAAAAATGTGAATAGTTGTCATAAGTTACAACCACTCTTAAGGTGACACTTGTCACTTCCTTTAAAACATCTCTATCCTTTAAGTCCCTCTCACATCAATCACATCTCAACCTCTACTTATCTCTTAACACCCGATAAATTTCAACCAGTATCCGAAACTTAACCTAATTGGCGAATTTTTCCGAACTTCTCACACTAGTGGGTCCCACGTCCGGTATACGCTCTTAATTTCTCAAAATCTATTCGATACTAGAAAAATCATCTAAAAACTATATTTACTCATAAAAATTATCTAGAAAATGTTCCGGATACAGAAAGTGCAGAAAACAAGTCATGAAAAATGCGAAAACCTAGAAAATGCAATTTACGGGTTCTCACACTCTCTCCCCCTTAAAGAAATTTCGCCCTCGAAATTTTCTCTTCAAAATTTAAAGTAACCATTGGCCTGTACCTTCTCCGTCTTCAGAGTCAGAAGAAACGAGGTTCTTTATTCCAGTCTCTTCTCCACTTGACGGTCCAGGGTCGGTCTTGATTGGTTGTTGGGTTCCTTTCTTTTCACGCGCTTTAATCGTGCAATGAGCAATTCGATGCTCGGCGCTCCCACAGCGCAGCCATCTCCTTCCCTTTTTCCAACAATCCACTTCAATATGATTGGATTTTCTACAATAACCACAAATTGTCACACCACCCGCTCCACGGCCCTTCTTAGCAATTGATCTACCAGCTTTACCCTTTTTCTTTGCATGAAAGATCTTCAGTTGTGGCCTTGCAATTCCCGTCCTTTGAGCTTCCTCTGGAGTCCCCCTAGAAGTATTACCTTGTGCCATTGCTACGGTCTCATTGGAAATCTCTTCGTATTTCCTCTTTAACTCCATGTTTTGGTGTAAGAGCTCAAGTTTCTCTGAATATTCTTGCTTCCATCGCCCTTCCCAGTACTCGGTCAGCCTCCTTTGAACCTCTATTTCATCTCGGAGAACCAAAATTTCCTGATACGGATCAACCCAATGTGTCATCTTACGGAAGTACTGGAACTCGGATGCTAGCCTGTCGGGCAAAACAATGGGTCATAATACATTCCTAAGTACAAGTGGCACTCTCGGTCCTTGTCCAGCTATTGTTTCCCTTTTCTTCTCTTGATTCTTGACCTCGCTTAGTTCGACGGCCATGACCACGTCCACGACTACCTCTTCCTCATATATATATATATATATTTTTTTCCTCCCTTTTTTTTTTCCCCTTTCCCCAAGGTAATTCAACGCATAAATACAGTAAAGTGACAAAAGTAATTATATTCTAGCACACCAATTACACCAATGACATATACACATATAACACACCGTGTATCAAGAAAACGGTTAATCAAACACACCAATACATGCCAAATTAGACAGATAATCCTATGCACAATACTCAAACAACTGTTATGTCATAGCGGTATCAAAGCAAATCAAGAGTAAAGGCGATATAGTCCCAGACCAATTAAAATAACCCAGTCCGATCCCTCACGTCACTTACTATGCCAAACTAGATATCCAATAACCTCGTTGTACTCATTCCACAGTCAAACAAAAGCCTATTCATGTGTTCCAAAATGCAACTCCCTACACCTACGAAACACCGCCTCAACTCTGGAGTAACTCAGGCACAAAGAATGCCGAAATAAGACAATTCACCTTCTCGAGCTGACCCAGTCCCCAAGAGTAAAATTCATCAATCGAAATTCCTACCAGACGTACCTATCTATGGTCCTCACATACCACAAGAAAATTTAAAGCCTATAACATTCACAATTCAGAGCCTTAGGCTCAAACGAGCACTTAATCCTTATACTATCCACCACTTAGTCCAGGCTCACTCCGCCGCAGAGACCACCGCGACAGCAGGCTCTGATACAACTGTAACAGCCCCACCTCCCCTCAGGCGAACCAGAGGGTTCGGCGGGCCGCTGCCCCAGCTCTCGCCAGGACTCAGTCGTTCACCGTACACTTCCTCAAACACACACGAATTACCAGATAAAAACTCACATATTACAATATAAATCTCCAATATACATCAATTCTCTCAATAATTTAGCATGTCATAAAGCGAAGCGGGAAACAATTCCAAATAAGCCATCCAGTCACGAGTCTGACGGCGCGGTGACTGCATGTGAAATAACTAATTCTTCACTATACCATAAAATGATCTTCCAAAATCCAAAATTGTTACAAAACATAGGCCATCCAAATCACGTTGCACAAGTACTGAAAGCCCTTCATTCGCCTTGAGCCCTGTGGAGGGGAATAAAACATTTTTGGGGTGAGCTAGAAGCTCAGCGAGTAACCAGTAAAATCATTAAACAAATATATTTCACAATGTTGCATTTCGATCATTTCGATGATGTCATGATTCAGAGATCAAATGTACGTCTTTTGCTCTCGTGAGCCAGTGAAATCATAGTACTTGAACATCCAACGCTCAAATAGATCATTTAACATTAACATTAACATGAAGAGGGAGACCCTTCTTGAGCTCCAGATAAACATGAACATGAACCATAAACAGAGTGGAGACGTTGGTGTCTAGCACAAGACTTTCCCAGAACTCATTGAAGCCAAATCATGTCATGAATCCACATGCAAGCATGCATGATATGCAATCGAATAAATAATGCAAGAAACATTTCACAAGTACTTTGGAAATAGTTTAGGGTCACTTACTGGTCACACTCAATGGCTCAGAATCATCCAATCAATATAAGCATTGCCTTGCTCAATATCCAAAATCTTAGGATCAAAACCCTCAATCGCAAACAAGTCCCTTCAAAGTCGGACAGCAACTTCCCCTGAATTTGCTAATTTTTTTCAGCCCATCATGGCTTCATTATTTCCTCAGCAATCCCCAAAGGACACACACAACAACAAGTTCTCTCAAAACCAAGAAAGTACCACAAAATTCATCACTTATAAGTACCACTAGGCAACTAATTAAGCTTCATTAGTGAAGGAGAAAGTTCAATCACCACTCCACCTAGTAAACAAGAGAGGAAGAGTTGTTTTTGTTCACCTTACTTCCCAAAACACTCAGCGCAAACCACTTACTAACACCTAAAGAAGAGATTTTAATTTTGGAGTAGAAACAAGTCTAAGTGATTGCTTTGGATGATTTGCATAAGATGGAGTTGCCGAAACTTTTGACAGAGTTTTTCCTTTCTTCCTTGCTCAAGGTGGCCGGCCACAATGGAGGTAAGAAATGGTGATCCTTCTGTGTAATTTTTGAGATATTTTAATCAATTGGTCATAAGTCAAAAAGGTGAAATAGTTGTCATAAGGTTACAACCACTCTTAAGGTGACACTTGTCACTTCCTTTAAAACATCTCTATCCTTTAAGTCCCTCTCACATCAATCACATCTCAACCTCTACTTATCTCTTAACACCCGATAAATTTCAACCAGTATCCGAAACTTAACCTAATTGGCCGAATTTTTCCGAACTTCTCACACTAGTGGGTCCCACGTCCGGTATACGCTCTTAATTTCTCAAAAATCTATTCGATACTAGAAAAATCATCTAAAAACTATATTTACTCATAAAAATTATCTAGAAAATGTTCCGGATACAGAAAGTGCAGAAAACAAGTCATGAAAAATGCAAAAACCTAGAAAATGCAATTTAAGGGTTCTCACACTCTCTCCCCCTTAAAGAAATTTCGCCCTCGAAATTTTCTCTTCAAAATTTAAAGTAACCATTGGCCTGTACCTTCTCCGTCTTCAGAGTCAGAAGAAACGAGGTTCTTTATTCCAGTCCCTTCTCCACTTGACGGTCCAGGGTCGGTCTTGATTGGTTGTTGGGTTCCTTTCTTTTCACGCGCTTTAATCGTGCAATGAGCAATTCGATGCTCGGCGCTCCCACAGCGCAGACATCTCCTTCCCTTTTTCCAACAATCCACTTCAATATGATTGGATTTTCTACAATAACCACAAATTGTCACACCACCCGCTCCACGGCCCTTCTTAGCAATTGATCTACCAGCTTTACCCTTTTTCTTTGCATGAAAGATCTTCAGTTGTGGCCTTGCAATTCCCGTCCTTTGAGCTTCCTCTGGAGTCCCCCTAGAAGTATTACCTTGTGCCATTGCTACGGTCTCCTTGGAAATCTCTTCGTATTTCCTCTTTAACTCCATGTTTTGGTGTAAGAGCTCAAGTTTCTCTGAATATTCTTGCTTCCATCGCCCTTCCCAGTACTCGGTCAGCCTCCTTTGAACCTCTATTTCATCTCGGAGAACCAAAATTTCCTGATACGGATCAACCCAATGTGTCATCTTACGGAAGTACTGGAACTCGGATGCTAGCCTGTCGGGCAAAACAATGGGTCATAATACATTCCTAAGTACAAGTGGCACTCTCGGTCCTTGTCCAGCTATTGTTTCCCTTTTCTTCTCTTGATTCTTGGCCTCGCTTAGTTCCACGGCCATGACCACGTCCACGACTACCTCTTCCTCATATATATATATATATATATATATTTTCCTACCTTTTTTTTCCCCTTTCCCCAAGGTAATTCAACGCATAAATACAGTAAAGTGACAAAAGTAATTATATTCTAGCACACCAATTACACCAATGACATATACACATATAACACACCATGTATCAAGAAAACGGTTAATCAAATACACCAATACATGCCAAATTAGACAGATAATCCTATGCACAATACTCAAACAACTGTTATGTCATAGCGGTATCAAAGCAAATCAAGAGTAAAGGCGATATAGTCCCAGACCCAATTAAAATAACCCCGTCCGATCCCTCACGTCACTTACTATGCAAACTAGATATCCAATAACCTCTTGTACTCATTCCAGTCAAACAAAGCCTATTCATGTTCCCAAAATGCAACTCTCACCTACGAACACCGCCTCAACTCTGGAGTACTCAGGCACAAGAATCCGAAATAAGACAATTCACCTCTCGAGCTGACCAGTCCCAAGAGTAAATCATCAAAAATCGAAATTCCTACCAGACGTACCTATCTATGGTCCTCACATACCACAAGAAAATTTAAAGCCTATAACATTCACAATTCAGAGCTTAGGCTCAAACGAGCACTTAATCCTTCATACCTATCCACCACTTAGTCCAGGCTCACTCCGCGCAGAGACCACGCGAAGCAGGCTCTGATACCAACTGTGACAGCCCCACCTCCCCCTAAGGCGAACCAGAGAGTTCGGCGGGCCGCCTGCCCAGCTCTCGCCAGGACTCAGTCGTTCACTACATTCCTCAAACAGATTACCAGATAAAACTCACATATTACAATATAAATCTCCAATATACATCAAATTCTCCAATAATTACATGTCATAAGCGAAGCGGAAACAATTCCAAATAAGCCATCCAGTCACGTGAAATATAATTCTCAACTATACATAAAATGATTTCCAAATCCAAATTGTACAAAACATAGGCCATCCAATCACGTGCACAAGTACTACAAGCCCTTCCTTCGCCTTGAGCCCTGTGGAGGGGAATAAAACATTTTTGGGATGAGCTAGTAGCTCAGCGAGTAACCAGTAAAATCATTAAACAAATATATTTCACAATGTTGCATTTCGATCATTTCGATGATGTCATGATTCAGAGATCAAATGTACGTCTTTTGTTCTCGTGAGCCAGTGAAATCATAGTACCTGAACATCCAACGCTCAAATAGATCATTTAACATTAACATTAACATGAAGAGGGAGCCCCTTCTTGAGCTCCAGATAAACATGAACATGAACCATAAACAGAGTGGAGACGTTGGTGTCTAGCACAAGACTTTCCCAGAACTCATTGAAGCCAAATCATGTCATGAATCCACATGCAAGCACGCATGATATGCAATCGAATAAATAATGCAAGAAACATTTCACAAGTACTTTGGAAATAGTTTAGGGTCACTCACCTCAATGGCTCAGAAATCATCCATCATATAACATTGCCTTGCTCAAATCCAAATCTTAGATCACAAACTCAATGCAAACAAGTCCCTTCAAAGTTCGGACAGCACTTCCCCTGAATTTGCTAATTTTTTCAGCCATCATGGCTTCATTATTTCCTCAGCCAATCCCAAAGGTACACACACAACAACAAGTTCATCCAAAACCAAGAAGTAAACCACAAAATTCATCACTTTAAGTACCACTAGGCACTAATTAAGCTTCATTAAGTGAAGGAGAAAGTTCAATCACCACTCACCTAGTAAACAAGAGAGGAAGAGTTGTTTGTCACCTTAGCTTCCCAAAACACTTCACCAAACCACTTACTAACACCTAAAGAAGAGATTTTATGGAGTAGAAACAAGTCTAAGTGATTGCTTTGGATGATTTGCACTAGATGGATGCCAAACTTTGAAGAGTTTTTCTTTCTTCCTTGCTCAAGGTGGCCGGCCACAATGGAGGTAAGAAATGGTGATTTTTGTGGTAATTTTTGAGATATTTAATCAATTGGTCAAATAAGTCAAAAAGGTGAATAGTTGTCATAAGTTACAACCACTCTTAAGGTGACACTTGTCACTTCCTTTAAAACATCTCTATCCTTTAAGTCCCTCTCACATCAATCACATCTCAACCTCTACTTATCTCTTAACACCCGATAAATTTCAACCAGTATCCGAAACTTAACCTAATTGGCCGAATTTTTCCGAACTTCTCACAGTAGTGGGTCCCACGTCCGGTATACGCTCTTAATTTCTCAAAATCTATTCGATACTAGAAAAATCATATAAAAACTATATTTACTCATAAAAATTATCTAGAAAATGTTCCGGATACAGAAAGTGCAGAAAACAAGTCATGAAAAATGCGAAAACCTAGAAAATGCAATTTACGGGTTCTCACACTCTCTCCCCCTTAAAGAAATTTCGCCCTCGAAATTTTCTCTTCAAAATTTAAAGTAACCATTGGCCTGTACCTTCTCCGTCTTCAGAGTCAAAAGAAACGAGGTTCTTTATTCCAGTCCCTTCTCCACTTGACGGTCCAGGGTCGGTCTTGATTGGTTGTTGGGTTCCTTTCTTTTCACGCGCTTTAATCGTGCAATGAGCAATTCGATGCTCGGCGCTCCCACAGCGCAGCCATCTCCTTCCCTTTTTCCAACAATCCACTTCAATATGATTGGATTTTCTACAATAACCACAAATTGTCACACCACCCGCTCCACGGCCCTTCTTAGCAATTGATCTACCAGCTTTACCCTTTTTCTTTGCATGAAAGATCTTCAGTTGTGGCCTTGCAATTCCCGTCCTTTGAGCTTCCTCTGGAGTCCCCCTAGAAGTATTACCTTGTGCTATTGCTACGGTCTCCTTGGAAATCTCTTCGTATTTCCTCTTTAACTCCATGTTTTGGTGTAAGAGCCCAAGTTTCTCTGAATATTCTTGCTTCCATCGCCCTTCCCAGTACTCGGTCAGCCTCCTTTGAACCTCTATTTCATCTCGGAGAACCAAAATTTCCTGATACGGATCAACCCAATGTGTCATCTTACGGAAGTACTGGAACTCGGATGCTAGCCTGTCGGGCAAAACAATGGGTCATAATACATTCCTAAGTACAAGTGGCACTCTCGGTCCTTGTCCAGCTATTGTTTCCCTTTTCTTCTCTTGATTCTTGGCCTCACTTAGTTCCACGGCCATGACCACGTCCACGACTACCTCTTCCTCATATATATATATATATATATATATATTTTTTCCTCCCTTTTTTTCCCCTTTCCCCAAGGTAATTCAACGCATAAATACAGTAAAGTGACAAAAGTAATTATATTCTAGCACACCAATTACACCAATGACATATACACATATAACACACCATGTATCAAGAAAACGGTTAATCAAATACACCAATACATGCCAAATTAGACAGATAATCCTATGCACAATACTCAAACAACTGTTATGTCATAGCGGTATCAAAGCAAATCAAGAGTAAAGGCGATATAGTCCCAGACCCAATTAAAATAACCCCGTCCGATCCCTCACGTCACTTACTATGCAAACTAGATATCCAATAACCTCTTGTACTCATTCCAGTCAAACAAAGCCTATTCATGTTCCCAAAATGCAACTCTCACCTACGAACACCGCCTCAACTCTGGAGTACTCAGGCACAAGAATCCGAAATAAGACAATTCACCTCTCGAGCTGACCAGTCCCAAGAGTAAATCATCAAAAATCGAAATTCCTACCAGACGTACCTATCTATGGTCCTCACATACCACAAGAAAATTTAAAGCCTATAACATTCACAATTCAGAGCTTAGGCTCAAACGAGCACTTAATCCTTCATACCTATCCACCACTTAGTCCAGGCTCACTCCGCGAAGCAGGCTCTGATACCAACTGTGACAGCCCCACCTCCCCCTAAGGCGAACCAGAGGGTTCGGCGGGCCGCCTGCCCAGCTCTCGCCAGGACTCAGTCGTTCACTACATTCCTCAAACAGATTACCAGATAAAACTCACATATTACAATATAAATCTCCAATATACATCAAATTCTCCAATAATTACATGTCATAAGCGAAGCGGAAACAATTCCAAATAAGCCATCCAGTCACGTGAAATATAATTCTCAACTATACATAAAATGATTTCCAAATCCAAATTGCTACAAACATAGGCCATCCAATCACGTGCACAAGTACTACAAGCCCTTCCTTCGCCTTGAGCCCTGTGGAGGGGAATAAAAACATTTTTGGGTGAGCTAGTGCTCAGCGAGTACCATAGTAAAATTCATTAAACAAATATACTTTCACAATGTTGCTTCGTCATTTCGATGATTCATGGATTCAGAGATCAAATGTACGTCTTTTGTTCTCGTGAGCATGAAATCTGTACCTGAACAATCCACGCTCAAATAGTATTTAACATTAACATTAACGATGAAGAGGAGCCCCTTCTTGAGCTTCCAGATAAACATGAAATGAACCATAAACAGAGTGGAGACGTGGGTGTCAGCACAAGACTTTCCCAAGAACTCATTTGAGCCAAATCATGTCATTGAATCCAACATGCAAGCACGCATTGATATGCAATCGAATAAATAATGCAAGAAACATTTCACAAGTTACTTGAAAATGTTTAGGGTCACTCACCTCAATGGCTCAGAAATCATCCATCATATAACATTGCCTTGCTGCAAATCCAAATCTTAGATCCAAACTCAATGCAAACAAGTCCCTTCAAAGTTCGGGACGCACTTCCCTGAATTTGCTTAATTTTTCAGCATCATGGCTTCAGTATTTCCTCAGCCATCCCCAAAGGTACACACACAACAACAAGTTTCATTCCAAAACAAGAAGTAAACACAAAATTCATCACTTTTAAGTACATAGGCACTAATTTAAGCTTCATTAGTGAAGGAGAAAGTTCAATCACCACTCACCTAGTAAACAAGAAGAGGAGAGTTGTTTGTCACCTTAGCTTCCCAAAAACACTTCCACCCAAACCACTTACTAAACACCTAAAGAGAGATTTTATGGAGTAGAAACAAGTCTAAGTGATTTCTTTGGATATTTGCACTAGATGGATGCCAACTTGAAGAGTTTTTTCTTTCTTCCTTGCTCAAGTGGCCGGCCACAATGGAGTAGAAATGCGTGATTCTGTTTGTTAATTTTTAGATATTTAATCAATTGGTCAATAAGTCAAAAGTGAATAGTTGTATGAAGTTAACAACCACGTTCTTAAGGTGACACTTGTCACTCCTTTAAACATTCTATCCTTTAAGGTCCCTCTCACATCAATCACATCTCAACCTCTACTTATCTCTTAACACCCGATAAATTTCAACCAGTATCCGAAACTTAACCTAATTGGCCGAATTTTTCCGAACTTCTCACACTAGTGGGTCCCACGTCCGGTATACGCTCTTAATTTCTCAAAATCTATTCGATACTAGAAAAATCATATAAAAACTATATTTACTCATAAAAATTATCTAGAAAATGTTCCGGATACAGAAAGTGCAGAAAACAAGTCATGAAAAATGTGAAAACCTAGAAAATGCAATTTACGGGTTCTCACACTCTCTCCCCCTTAAAGAAATTTCGCCCTCGAAATTTTCTCTTCAAAATTTAAAGTAACCATTGGCCTGTACCTTCTCCGTCTTCGGAGTCAGAAGAAACGAGGTTCTTTATTCCAGTCCCTTCTCCACTTGACGGTCCAGGGTCGGTCTTGATTGGTTGTTGGGTTCCTTTCTTTTCACGCGCTTTAATCGTGCAATGAGCAATTCGATGCTCGGCGCTCCCACAGCGCAGCCATCTCCTTCCCTTTTTCCAACAATCCACTTCAATATGATTGGATTTTCTACAATAACCACAAATTGTCACACCACCCGCTCCACGGCCCTTCTTAGCAATTGATCTACCAGCTTTACCCTTTTTCTTTGCATGAAAGATCTTCAGTTGTGGCCTTGCAATTCCCGTCCTTTGAGCTTCCTCTGGAGTCCCCTTAGAAGTATTACCTTGTGCCATTGCTACGGTCTCCTTGGAAATCTCTTCGTATTTCCTCTTTAGCTCCATGTTTTGGTGTAAGAGCTCAAGTTTCTCCGAATACTCATGCTTCCATCGCCCTTCCCAGTACTCGGTTAGCCTCCTTTGAACCTCTATTTCATCTCGGAGAACCGCGATTTCTTGATACGTATCAACCCAATGTGTCATCGGACAGAGTTGCTGGAACTCAGATGCTAGCCTGTCGGGCAAAACAATGGGTCAATTACATTCCTAAGTACAAGTGGCATTCTCGGTCCTTGTCCAGCTATTGTTTCCCTTTTCTTCTCTTGATTCTTGGCCTCGCTTAGTTCCACGGCCATGACCACGTCCACGACTACCTCTTCCTCACATATATATATATATATATATATATTTTTTTCCTCCCTTTTTTTTTCCCCTTTCCCCAAGGTAATTCATCGCATAAATACAGTAAAGTGACAAAAGTAATTATATTCTAGCACACCAATTACACCAATGACCTATACACATATAACACACCATGTATCAAGAAAACGGTTAATCAAATACACCAATACATGCCAAATTAGACAGATAATCCTATGCACAATACTCAAACCACTGTTATGTCATAGCGGTATCAAAGCAAATCAAGAGTAAAGGCGATATAGTCCCAGACCCAATTAAAATAAGCCCGTCCGATCCCTCACGTCACTTACTATGCAAACTAGATATCCAATAACCTCTTGTACTCATTCCAGTCAAACAAAGCCTATTCATGTTCCCAAAATGCAACTCTCACCTACGAACACCGCCTCAACTCTGGAGTACTCAGGCACAAGAATCCGAAATAAGACAATTCACCTCTCGAGCTGACCAGTCCCAAGAGTAAATCATCAAAAATCGAAATTCCTACCAGACGTACCTATCTATGGTCCTCACATACCACAAGAAAATTTAAAGCCTATAACATTCACAATTCAGAGCTTAGGCTCAAACGAGCACTTAATCCTTCATACCTATCCACCACTTAGTCCAGGCTCACTCCGCGAAGCAGGCTCTGATACCAACTGTGACAGCCCCACCTCCCCCTAAGGCGAACCAGAGGGTTCGGCGGGCCGCCTGCCCAGCTCTCGCCAGGACTCAGTCGTTCACTACATTCCTCAAACAGATTACCAGATAAAACTCACATATTACAATATAAATCTCCAATATACATCAAATTCTCCAATAATTACATGTCATAAGCGAAGCGGAAACAATTCCAAATAAGCCATCCAGTCACGTGAAATATAATTCTCAACTATACATAAAATGATTTCCAAATCCAAATTGTACAAAACATAGGCCATCCAATCACGTGCACAAGTACTACAAGCCCTTCCTTCGCCTTGAGCCCTGTGGAGGGGAATAAAACATTTTTGGGATGAGCTAGTAGCTCAGCGAGTAACCAGTAAAATCATTAAACAAATATATTTCACAATGTTGCATTTCGATCATTTCGATGATGTCATGATTCAGAGATCAAATGTACGTCTTTTGTTCTCGTGAGCCAGTGAAATCATAGTACCTGAACATCCAACGCTCAAATAGATCATTTAACATTAACATTAACATGAAGAGGGAGCCCCTTCTTGAGCTCCAGATAAACATGAACATGAACCATAAACAGAGTGGAGACGTTGGTGTCTAGCACAAGACTTTCCCAGAACTCATTGAAGCCAAATCATGTCATGAATCCACATGCAAGCACGCATGATATGCAATCGAATAAATAATGCAAGAAACATTTCACAAGTACTTTGGAAATAGTTTAGGGTCACTCACCTCAATGGCTCAGAAATCATCCATCATATAACATTGCCTTGCTCAAATCCAAATCTTAGATCACAAACTCAATGCAAACAAGTCCCTTCAAAGTTCGGACAGCACTTCCCCTGAATTTGCTAATTTTTTCAGCCATCATGGCTTCATTATTTCCTCAGCCAATCCCAAAGGTACACACACAACAACAAGTTCATCCAAAACCAAGAAGTAAACCACAAAATTCATCACTTTAAGTACCACTAGGCACTAATTAAGCTTCATTAAGTGAAGGAGAAAGTTCAATCACCACTCACCTAGTAAACAAGAGAGGAAGAGTTGTTTGTCACCTTAGCTTCCCAAAACACTTCACCAAACCACTTACTAACACCTAAAGAAGAGATTTTATGGAGTAGAAACAAGTCTAAGTGATTGCTTTGGATGATTTGCACTAGATGGATGCCAAACTTTGAAGAGTTTTTCTTTCTTCCTTGCTCAAGGTGGCCAGCCACAATGGAGGTAAGAAATGGTGATTTTTGTGGTAATTTTTGAGATATTTAATCAATTGGTCAAAAAAGTCAAAAAGGTGAATAGTTGTCATAAGTTACAACCACTCTTAAGGTGACACTTGTCACTTCCTTTAAAACATCTATGTCCTTTAAGTCCCTCTCACATCAATCACATCTCAACCTCTACTTATCTCTTAACACCCGATAAATTTCAACCAGTATCCGAAACTTAACCTAATTGGCCGAATTTTTCCGAACTTCTCACACTAGTGGGTCCCACGTCCGGTATACGCTCTTAATTTCTCAAAATCTATTCGATACTAGAAAAATCATATAAAAACTATATTTACTCATAAAAATTATCTAGAAAATGTTCCGGATACAGAAAGTGCAGAAAACAAGTCATGAAAAATGCGAAAACCTAGAAAATGCAATTTACGGGTTCTCACACTCTCTCCCCCTTAAAGAAATTTCGCCCTCGAAATTTTCTCTTCAAAATTTAAAGTAACCATTGGCCTGTACCTTCTCCGTCTTCAGAGTCAAAAGAAACGAGGTTCTTTATTCCAGTCCCTTCTCCACTTGACGGTCCAGGGTCGGTCTTGATTGGTTGTTGGGTTCCTTTCTTTTCACGCGCTTTAATCGTGCAATGAGCAATTCGATGCTCGGCGCTCCCACAGCGCAGACATCTCCTTCCCTTTTTCCAACAATCCACTTCAATATGATTGGATTTTCTACAATAACCACAAATTGTCACACCACCCGCTCCACGGCCCTTCTTAGCAATTGATCTACCAGCTTTACCCTTTTTCTTTGCATGAAAGATCTTCAGTTGTGGCCTTGCAATTCCCGTCCTTTGAGCTTCCTCTGGAGTCCCCCTAGAAGTATTACCTTGTGCTATTGCTACGGTCTCCTTGGAAATCTCTTCGTATTTCCTCTTTAACTCCATGTTTTGGTGTAAGAGCTCAAGTTTCTCTGAATATTCTTGCTTCCATCGCCCTTCCCAGTACTCGGTCAGCCTCCTTTGAACCTCTATTTCATCTCGGAGAACCGAAATTTCCTGATACGGATCAACCCAATGTGTCATCTTACGGAAGTGCTGGAACTCGGATGCTAGCCTGTCGGGCAAAACAATGGGTCATAATACATTCCTAAGTACAAGTGGCACTCTCGGTCCTTGTCCAGCTATTGTTTCCCTTTTCTTCTCTTGATTCTTGGCCTCGCTTAGTTTCACGGCCATGACCACGTCCACGACTACATCTTCCTCATATATATATATATATATATATATATTTTCCTCCCTTTTTTTTTTCCCCTTTCCCCAAGGTAATTCAACGCATAAATACAGTAAAGTGACAAAAGTAATTATATTCTAGCACACCAATTACACCAATGACATATACACATATAACACACCATGTATCAAGAAAACGGTTAATCAAATACACCAATACATGCCAAATTAGACAGATAATCCTATGCACAATACTCAAACCACTGTTATGTCATAGCGGTATCAAAGCAAATCAAGAGTAAAGGCGATATAGTCCCAGACCCAATTAAAATAACCCCGTCCGATCCCTCACGTCACTTACCATGCAAACTAGATCCAATAACTCTTGTACCATTCCAGTTCAAACAAAGCTATTCATGTTCCCAAAATGCACCCTCAAACCTACGAACACCGCCCCACTCTGAGTACTCAGGCACAAGACGAAATAAGACATTCAACCTCCGACTGACCAAGTCCAAGAGCATCATCAAAAATCGAAATTCCTACCAGACGTCCCTACTATGGTCCCTCACATACCACAAGAAAATTTAAAGCCTATAACATTGACAATCAGAGTAGGCTCAAACGAGCACTTAATCCTATACCTACTCCACCACTTAGTCAGGCTTCAACTCCGCGAAGCAAGCCTGATACCAACTGTCACGACCCCACCTCCCCCTAAGGCGAACCAGAGGGTTCGGCGGCCGCCTGCCCAGCTCTCGCCGGGACTCAGTCGTTACATACATTCTCAAACAATTACCAGATAAAACTTCCATATACAATATAAATCTTCAATATACTCAAATTCTCCAATAATACATGTCATCAACGAAGCGGAAACATTCCAAAAAAGCCATCCAGTCCGTAAATATAATTTCATCTATACATAAAATGATTTCCAAATCCAAAATTGTTACAAAACATAGGCCATCCAATCACGTGCACAAGTACTACAAGCCTTCCTTCGCCTTGAGCCCTGTGGAGGGGAATAAAACATTTTGGGATGAGCTAGTAGCCAGCGAGTAAACCAGTAAAATCATTAAACAAATATATTCACAATGTTGCATTTCGATCATTCGATGATGTTCATGATTCAGAGATCAAATGTACGTCTTTTTTGTTCTCGTGAGCGCAGTGAAAATCATAGTACTGAACAGTCCAACGCTCAAATAGACATTAACATTAACATTAACCATGAAGAGGGTAGCCCTTCTTGACGCTCCAGAATAACATGAACATGAACGCATAAACAGAGTGGAGACGTTGGTGGTCCTAGCACAAGAACTTTCCCAGAACTTCATGAAGCCAAATCATGTCATGATCCACATCAAGCCGCATTTTATATGCAAATCGAATATAATGCAAGAACATTTCACAAGTTTGAAATATTTTAAGGGTCACTCACCTCAATGGCTCAGAAATCATCCAACATATAACATTGCCTTGCTCAAATCCAAATCTTAGATCACAAACTCAATGCAAACAAGTCCTTCAAAAGTTTCGGACAGCACTTCCCTGAATTTGTCTAATTTTTTCACAGCCATCATGCTGTCATATTTCCTCGCAATCCCAAAAGGACACACACAACAACAAGTCATCCAAACCAAGAATAAGCCACAAAAATTCATCAATTTAAGTACCACTAGCACTAATTAAGCTTCATTAGTGAAGGAGAAAGTTCAATCATCACCATCACCTAGTTAACAAGAGAGGAAAAAGTTGTTTTTGTCCACCCTTAGCTTCCCAAAACACTTCACCAAACCACTTAACTAACACCTAAAGAAGGATTTTAATGGAGTTAGAAACAAGTTCTAGTATGATTGCTTGGGATGATTTGCACTAGATGGAATGCCAAACTTTGAAGAGTTTTTCTTTCTTCTTGCTCAACGGTTGGCCGGCCACAATGGAGTAAGAATGGTGATTCTGTGGAATTTTTGAATATTTATCAATTGTCAAAAAGTCAAAAGGTGAACTATTGTCATAAGTTACAAACCACTCTTAATGGTACTTGTCACTTCCTTAAACATCTCTATCATTTAAGTCCCTCTCAATCATCAACACTCAACCTCTACTTACTCTTAACACCCGATAAATTTCAACACAGTACCGAAACTTACCCTAATTGCCGAATCTTTTCCGAACTTCTCACAAGTAGTCGGGTCCCAACGTCCGTATATAAAGCTCTAAATTCTCAAAATCTATTCGATACTAGAAAAATCATCTAAAAACTATATTTACTCATAAAAATTATCTAGAAAATGTTCCGGATACAGAAAGTGCAGAAAACAAGTCATGAAAAATGCGAAAACCTAGAAAATGCAATTTACGGGTTCTCACACTCTCTCCCCCTTAAAGAAATTTCGCCCTCGAAATTTTCTCTTCAAAATTTAAAGTAACCATTGGCCTGTACCTTCTCCGTCTTCAGAGTCAGAAGAAACGAGGTTCTTTATTCCAGTCCCTTCTCCACTTGACGGTCCAGGGTCGGTCTTGATTGGTTGTTGGGTTCCTTTCTTTTCACGCGCTTTAATCGTGCAATGAGCAATTCGATGCTCGGCGCTCCCACAGCGCAGACATCTCCTTCCCTTTTTCCAACAATCCACTTCAATATGATTGGATTTTCTACAATAACCACAAATTGTCACACCACCCGCTCCACGGCCCTTCTTAGCAATTGATCTACCAGCTTTACCCTTTTTCTTTGCATGAAAGATCTTCAGTTGTGGCCTTGCAATTCCCGTCCTTTGAGCTTCCTCTGGAGTCCCCCTAGAAGTATTACCTTGTGCCATTGCTACGGTCTCCTTGGAAATCTCTTCGTATTTCCTCTTTAACTCCATGTTTTGGTGTAAGAGCTCAAGTTTCTCTGAATATTCTTGCTTCCATCGCCCTTCCCAATACTCGGTCAGCCTCCTTTGAACCTCTATTTCATCTCGGAGAACCAAAATTTCCTGATACGGATCAACCCAATGTGTCATCTTACGGAAGTACTGGAACTCGGATGCTAGCCTGTCGGGCAAAACAATGGGTCATAATACATTCCTAAGTACAAGTGGCACTCTCGGTCCTTGTCCAGCTATTGTTTCCCTTTTCTTCTCTTGATTCTTGGCCTCGCTTAGTTCCACGGCCATGACCACGTCCACGACTACCTCTTCCTCATATATATATATATATATATATATTTTCCTACCTTTTTTTTCCCCTTTCCCCAAGGTAATTCAACGCATAAATACAGTAAAGTGACAAAAGTAATTATATTCTAGCACACCAATTACACCAATGACATATACACATATAACACACCATGTATCAAGAAAACGGTTAATCAAATACACCAATACATGCCAAATTAGACAGATAATCCTATGCACAATACTCAAACCACTGTTATGTCATAGCGGTATCAAAGCAAATCAAGAGTAAAGGCGATATAGTCCCAGACCCAATTAAAATAACCCCGTCCTATCCCTCACGTCACTTACTATGCAAACTAGATATCCAATAACCTCTTGTACTCATTCCAGTCAAACAAAGCCTATTCATGTTCCCAAAATGCAACTCTCACCTACGAACACCGCCTCAACTCTGGAGTACTCAGGCACAAGAATCTGAAATAAGACAATTCACCTCTCGAGCTGGCCAGTCCCAAGAGTAAATCATCAAAAATCGAAATTCCTACCAGACGTACCTATCTATGGTCCTCACATACCACAAGAAAATTTAAAGCCTATAACATTCACAATTCAGAGCTTAGGCTCAAACGAGCACTTAATCCTTCATACCTATCCACCACTTAGTCCAGGCTCACTCCGCGCAGAGACCACGCGAAGCAGGCTCTGATACCAACTGTGACAGCCCCACCTCCCCCTAAGGCGAACCAGAGAGTTCGGCGGGCCGCCTGCCCAGCTCTCGCCAGGACTCAGTCGTTCACTACATTCCTCAAACAGATTACCAGATAAAACTCACATATTACAATATAAATCTCCAATATACATCAAATTCTCCAATAATTACATGTCATAAGCGAAGCGGAAACAATTCCAAATAAGCCATCCAGTCACGTGAAATATAATTCTCAACTATACATAAAATGATTTCCAAATCCAAATTGTACAAAACATAGGCCATCCAATCACGTGCACAAGTACTACAAGCCCATCCTTCGCCTTGAGCCCTGTGGAGGGGAATAAAACATTTTTGGGGTGAGCTAGAAGCTCAGCGAGTAACCAGTAAAATCATTAAACAAATATATTTCACAATGTTGCATTTCGATCATTTCGATGATGTCATGATTCAGAGATCAAATGTACATCTTTTGTTCTCGTGAGCCAGTGAAATCATAGTACCTGAACATCCAACGCTCAAATAGATCATTTTACATTAACATTAACATGAAGAGGGAGCCCCTTCTTGAGCTCCAGATAAACATGAACATAAACCATAAACAGAGTGGAGACGTTGGTGTCTAGCACAAGACTTTCCCAGAACTCATTGAAGCCAAATCATGTCATGAATCCACATGCAAGCACGCATGATATGCAAAAACTATAAATAATGCAAGAAACATTTCACAAGTACTTTGGAAATAGTTTAGGGTCACTCACCTCAATGGCTCAGAAATCATCCATCATATAACATTGCCTTGCTCAAATCCAAATCTTAGATCACAAACTCAATGCAAACAAGTCCCTTCAAAGTTCGGACAGCACTTCCCCTGAATTTGCTAATTTTTTCAGCCATCATGGCTTCATTATTTCCTCAGCCAATCCCAAAGGTACACACACAACAACAAGTTCATCCAAAACCAAGAAGTAAACCACAAAATTCATCACTTTAACTACCACTAGGCACTAATTAAGCTTCATTAAGTGAAGGAGAAAGTTCAATCACCACTCACCTAGTAAACAAGAGAGGAAGAGTTGTTTGTCACCTTAGCTTCCCAAAACACTTCATCAAACCACTTACTAACACCTAAAGAAGAGATTTTATGGAGTAGAAACAAGTCTAAGTGATTGCTTTGGATGATTTGCACTAGATGGATGCCAAACTTTGAAGAGTTTTTCTTTCTTCCTTGCTCAAGGTGGCCGGCCACAATGGAGGCAAGAAATGGTGATTTTTGTGGTAATTTTTGAAATATTTAATCAATTGGTCAAATAAGTCAAAAAGGTGAATAGTTGTCATAAGTTACAACCACTCTTAAGGTGACACTTGTCACTTCCTTTAAAACATCTCTATCCTTTAAGTCCCTCTCACATCAATCACATCTCAACCTCTACTTATCTCTTAACACCCGATAAATTTCAACCAGTATCCGAAACTTAACCTAATTGGCCGAATTTTTCCGAACTTCTCACACTAGTGGGTCCCACGTCCGGTATACGCTCTTAATTTCTCAAAATCTATTCGATACTAGAAAAATCATATAAAAACTATATTTACTCATAAAAATTATCTAGAAAATGTTCCGGATACAGAAAGTGCAGAAAACAAGTCATGAAAAATGCGAAAACCTAGAAAATGCAATTTACGGGTTCTCACACTCTCTCCCCCTTAAAGAAATTTCGCCCTCGAAATTTTCTCTTCAAAATTTAAAGTAACCATTGGCCTGTACCTTCTCCGTCTTCAGAGTCAGAAGAAACGAGGTTCTTTATTCCAGTCCCTTCTCCACTTGACGGTCCAGGGTCGGTCTTGATTGGTTGTTGGGTTCCTTTCTTTTCACGCGCTTTAATCGTGCAATGAGCAATTCGATGCTCGGCGCTCCCACAGCGCAGACATCTCCTTCCCTTTTTCCAACAATCCACTTCAATATGATTGGATTTTCTACAATAACCACAAATTGTCACACCACCCGCTCCACGGCCCTTCTTAGCAATTGATCTACCAGCTTTACCCTTTTTCTTTGCATGAAAGATCTTCAGTTGTGGCCTTGCAATTCCCGTCCTTTGAGCTTCCTCTGGAGTCCCCCTAGAAGTATTACCTTGTGCTATTGCTACGGTCTCCTTGGAAATCTCTTCGTATTTCCTCTTTAACTCCATGTTTTGGTGTAAGAGCTCAAGTTTCTCTGAATATTCTTGCTTCCATCGCCCTTCCCAGTACTCGGTCAGCCTCCTTTGAACCTCTATTTCATCTCGGAGAACCAAAATTTCCTGATACGGATCAACCCAATGTGTCATCTTACGGAAGTACTGGAACTCGGATGCTAGCCTGTCGGGCAAAACAATGGGTCATAATACATTCCTAAGTACAAGTGGCACTCTCGGTCCTTGTCCAGCTATTGTTTCCCTTTTCTTCTCTTGATTCTTGGCCTCACTTAGTTCCACGGCCATGACCACGTCCACGACTACCTCTTCCTCATATATATATATATATATATATATATTTTTTCCTCCCTTTTTTTCCCCTTTCCCCAAGGTAATTCAACGCATAAATACAGTAAAGTGACAAAAGTAATTATATTCTAGCACACCAATTACACCAATGACATATACACATATAACACACCATGTATCAAGAAAACGGTTAATCAAATACACCAATACATGCCAAATTAGACAGATAATCCTATGCACAATACTCAAACAACTGTTATGTCATAGCGGTATCAAAGCAAATCAAGAGTAAAGGCGATATAGTCCCAGACCCAATTAAAATAACCCCGTCCGATCCCTCACGTCACTTACTATGCAAACTAGATATCAATAACCTCTTACTCATCCAGTCAAAACAAAGCTATTCATGTTCCAAAATGCAACTCTGCACCTACGAAAGCGCCTTCAACTCTGGAGTACTCAGGCACAAGAATCCGAAATAAGACAATTCACCTCTCGACTGACCAGTCCCAAGAGGTAAACATCAAATAATCCGAAATTCTACAGACGTACCTATCTAGGTCCTCACATACCACAAGAAAATTAAAGCCCATACCACAAGAAAATTTAAAGCCTATAACATTCACAATTCAGAGCTTAGGCTCAAACGAGCACTTAATCCTTCATACCTATCCACCACTTAGTCCAGGCTCACTCCGCGCAGAGACCACGCGAAGCAGGCTCTGATACCAACTGTGACAGCCCCACCTCCCCCTAAGGCGAACCAGAGAGTTCGGCGGGCCGCCTGCCCTGCTCTCGCCAGGACTCAGTCGTTCACTACATTCCTCAAACAGATTACCAGATAAAACTCACATATTACAATATAAATCTCCAATATACATCAAATTCTCCAATAATTACATGTCATAAGCGAAGCGAAAACAATTCCAAATAAGCCATCCAGTCACGTGAAATATAATTCTCAACTATACATAAAATGATTTCCAAATCCAAATTGTACAAAACATAGGCCATCCAATCACGTGCACAAGTACTACAAGCCCTTCCTTCGCCTTGAGCCCTGTGGAGGGGAATAAAACATTTTTGGGGTGAGCTAGAAGCTTAGCGAGTAACCAGTAAAATCATTAAACAAATATATTTCACAATGTTGCATTTCGATCATTTCGATGATGTCATGATTCAGAGATCAAATGTACGTCTTTTGCTCTCGTGAGCCAGTGAAATCATAGTACTTGAACATCCAACGCTCAAATAGATCATTTAACATTAACATTAACATGAAGAGGGAGCCCCTTCTTGAGCTCCAGATAAACATGAACATGAACCATAAACAGAGTGGAGACGTTGGTGCCTAGCACAAGACTTTCCCATAACTCATTGAAGCCAAATCATGTCATGAATCCACATGCAAGCACGCATGATATGCAATCGAATAAATAATGCAAGAAACATTTCACAAGTACTTTGGAAATAGTTTAGGGTCACTCACCTCAATGGCTCAGAAATCATCCATCATATAACATTGCCTTGCTCAAATCCAAATCTTAGATCACAAACTCAATGCAAACAAGTCCCTTCAAAGTTCGGACAGCACTTCCCCTGAATTTGCTAATTTTTTCAGCCATCATGGCTTCATTATTTCCTCAGTCAATCCCAAAGGTACACACACAACAACAAGCTTCATCCAAAACCAAGAAGTAAACCACAAAAATTCATCACTTTAACTACCACTACACTAATTAAGCTTCATAAGTGAAGGAGAAAGTTTCAATCACCACTCACGCTAAGTAAACCAAGAGAGGAGAGTTGTTTGTCACCTTAGCTTCCCCAAACACTTCACAAAAACCACTTACTAACACTAAAGAAGAAGATTTATGGAGTATGAACAGTCTAAGTGATTGCTTTGGATGATTTGCACAGAATGGGATGACAAACTTTGAAGAGTTTTTTTTCTTTCTTCCTTGCTCAAGGTGGCCGGCCCACAATGAGGTAAGAAATGGTGATTTTTGTGGTAATTTTTGAGATATTTTAATCAATTGGTCAGAATAAGTCAAAAAGGTGAAATAGAGTTGTCATAAGTTACAACCACTCTTAAGGTGACACTGTGTCACTTCCTTTAAAACATCTCTATCCTTAGTCCTCTCACATCAATCACATCTCAACCTCTACTTATCTCTTAAAACCCGATAAATTTCAACCAGTATCCGAAACTTAACCTAATTGGCCGAATTTTTCCGAACTTCTCACACTAGTGGATCCCACGTCCGGTATACGCTCTTAATTTCTCAAAATCTATTCGATACTAGAAAAATCATCTAAAAACTATATTTACTCATAAAAATTATCTAGAAAATGTTCCGGATACAGAAAGTGCAGAAAACAAGTCATGAAAAATGAGAAAAGCTAGAAAATGCAATTTACGGGTTCTCACACTCTCTCCCCCTTAAAGAAATTTCGCCCTCGAAATTTTCTCTTCAAAATTTAAAGTAACCATTGGCCTGTACCTTCTCCGTCTTCAGAGTCAGAAGAAACGAGGTTCTTTATTCCAGTCCCTTCTCCACTTGACGGTCCAGGGTCGGTCTTGATTGGTTGTTGGGTTCCTTTCTTTTCACGCGCTTTAATCGTGCAATGAGCAATTCGATGCTCGGCGCTCCCACAGCGCAGCCATCTCCTTCCCTTTTTCCAACAATCCACTTCAATATGATTGGATTTTCTACAATAACCACAAATTGTCACACCACCCGCTCCACGGCCCTTCTTAGCAATTGATCTACCAGCTTTACCCTTTTTCTTTGCATGAAAGATCTTCAGTTGTGGCCTTGCAATTCCCGTCCTTTGAGCTTCCTCTGGAGTCCCCCTAGAAGTATTACCTTGTGCTATTGCTACGGTCTCCTTGGAAATCTCTTCGTATTTCCTCTTTAACTCCATGTTTTGGTGTAAGAGCTCAAGTTTCTCTGAATATTCTTGCTTCCATCGCCCTTCCCAGTACTCGGTCAACCTCCTTTGAACCTCTATTTCATCTCGGAGAACCAAAATTTCCTGATACGGATCAACCCAATGTGTCATCTTACGGAAGTACTGGAACTCGGATGCTAGCCTGTCGGGCAAAACAATGGGTCATAATACATTCCTAAGTACAAGTGGCACTCTCGGTCCTTGTCCAGCTATTGTTTCCCTTTTCTTCTCTTGATTCTTGGCCTCGCTTAGTTCCACGGCCATGACCACGTCCACGACTACCTCTTCCTCATATATATATATATATATATATATTTTCCTACCTTTTTTTTCCCCTTTCCCCAAGGTAATTCAACGCATAAATACAGTAAAGTGACAAAAGTAATTATATTCTAGCACACCAATTACACCAATGACATATACACATATAACACACCATGTATCAAGAAAACGGTTAATCAAATACACCAATACATGCCAAATTAGACAGATAATCCTATGCACAATACTCAAACCACTGTTATGTCATAGCGGTATCAAAGCAAATCAAGAGTAAAGGCGATATAGTCCCAGACCCAATTAAAATAACCCCGTCCGATCCCTCACGTCACTTACTATGCAAACTAGATATCCAATAACCTCTTGTACTCATTCCAGTCAAACAAAGCCTATTCATGTTCCCAAAATGCAACTCTCACCTACGAACACCGCCTCAACTCTGGAGTACTCAGGCACAAGAATCCGAAATAAGACAATTCACCTCTCGAGCTGGCCAGTCCCAAGAGTAAATCATCAAAAATCGAAATTCCTACCAGACGTACCTATCTATGGTCCTCACATACCACAAGAAAATTTAAAGCCTATAACATTCACAATTCAGAGCTTAGGCTCAAACGAGCACTTAATCCTTCATACCTATCCACCACTTAGTCCAGGCTCACTCCGCGCAGAGACCACGCGAAGCAGGCTCTGATACCAACTGTGACAGCCCCACCTCCCCCTAAGGCGAACCAGAGAGTTCGGCGGGCCGCCTGCCCAGCTCTCGCCAGGACTCAGTCGTTCACTACATTCCTCAAACAGATTACCAGATAAAACTCACATATTACAATATAAATCTCCAATATACATCAAATTCTCCAATAATTACATGTCATAAGCGAAGCGGAAACAATTCCAAATAAGCCATCCAGTCACGTGAAATATAATTCTCAACTATACATAAAATGATTTCCAAATCCAAATTGTACAAAACATAGGCCATCCAATCACGTGCACAAGTACTACAAGCCCTTCCTTCGCCTTGAGCCCTGTGGAGGGGAATAAAACATTTTTGGGGTGAGCTAGAAGCTCAGCGAGTAACCAGTAAAATCATTAAACAAATATATTTCACAATGTTGCATTTCGATCATTTCGATGATGTCATGATTCAGAGATCAAATGTACGTCTTTTGCTCTCGTGAGCCAGTGAAATCATAGTACTTGAACATCCAACGCTCAAATAGATCATTTAACATTAACATTAACATGAAGAGGGAGCCCCTTCTTAAGCTCCAGATAAACATGAACATGAACCATAAACAGAGTGGAGACGTTGGTGCCTAGCACAAGACTTTCCCAGAATTCATTGAAGCCAAATCATGTCATGAATCCACATGCAAGCACGCATGATATGCAATCGAATAAATAATGCAAGAAACATTTCACAAGTACTTTGGAAATAGTTTAGGGTCACTCACCTCAATGGCTCAGAAATCATCCATCATATAACATTGCCTTGCTCAAATCCAAATCTTAGATCACAAACTCAATGCAAACAAGTCCCTTCAAAGTTCGGACAGCACTTCCCCTGAATTTGCTAATTTTTTCAGCCATTCATGGCTTCATTATTTCCTCAGCCAATCCCAAAGGTACACACACAACAACAAGTTCATCCAAAACCAAGAAGTAAACCACAAAATTCATCACTTTAACTACCACTAGGCACTAATTAAGCTTCATTAAGTGAAGGAGAAAGTTCAATCACCACTCACCTAGTAAACAAGAGAGGAAGAGTTGTTTGTCACCTTAGCTTCCCCAAACACTTCACCAAACCACTTACTAACACCTAAAGAAGAGATTTTATGGAGTAGAAACAAGTCTAAGTGATTGCTTTGGATGATTTGCACTAGATGGATGCCAAACTTTGAAGAGTTTTTCTTTCTTCCTTGCTCAAGGTGGCCGGCCACAATGGAGGTAAGAAATGGTGATTTTTGTGGAAATTTTTGAGATATTTAATCAATTCGTCAAATAAGTCAAAAAGGTGAATAGTTGTCATAAGTTACAACCACTCTTAAGGTGACACTTGTCACTTCCTTTAAAACATCTCTATCCTTTAAGTCCCTCTCACATCAATCACATCTCAACCTCTACTTATCTCTTAACACCCGATAAATTTCAACCAGTATCCGAAACTTAACCTAATTGGCCGAATTTTTCCGAACTTCTCACACTAGTGGGTCCCACGTCCGGTATACGCTCTTAATTTCTCAAAAATCTATTCGATACTAGAAAAATCATCTAAAAACTATATTTACTCATAAAAATTATCTAGAAAATGTTCCGGATACAGAAAGTGCAGAAAACAAGTCATGAAAAATGCAAAAACCTAGAAAATGCAATTTAAGGGTTCTCACACTCTCTCCCCCTTAAAGAAATTTCGCCCTCGAAATTTTCTCTTCAAAATTTAAAGTAACCATTGGCCTGTACCTTCTCCGTCTTCAGAGTCAGAAGAAACGAGGTTCTTTATTCCAGTCCCTTCTCCACTTGACGGCCCAGGGTCGGTCTTGATTGGTTGTTGGGTTCCTTTCTTTTCACGCGCTTTAATCGTGCAATGAGCAATTCGATGCTCGGCGCTCCCACAGCGCAGCCATCTCCTTCCCTTTTTCCAACAATCCACTTCAATATGATTGGATTTTCTACAATAACCACAAATTGTCACACCACCCGCTCCACGGCCCTTCTTAGCAATTGATCTACCAGCTTTACCCTTTTTCTTTGCATGAAAGATCTTCAGTTGTGGCCTTGCAATTCCCGTCCTTTGAGCTTCCTCTGGAGTCCCCCTAGAAGTATTACCTTGTGCTATTGCTACGGTCTCCTTGGAAATCTCTTCGTATTTCCTCTTTAACTCCATGTTTTGGTGTAAGAGCCCAAGTTTCTCTGAATATTCTTGCTTCCATCGCCCTTCCCAGTACTCGGTCAGCCTCCTTTGAACCTCTATTTCATCTCGGAGAACCAAAATTTCCTGATACGGATCAACCCAATGTGTCATCTTACGGAAGTACTGGAACTCGGATGCTAGCCTGTCGGGCAAAACAATGGGTCATAATACATTCCTAAGTACAAGTGGCACTCTCGGTCCTTGTCCAGCTATTGTTTCCCTTTTCTTCTCTTGATTCTTGGCCTCACTTAGTTCCACGGCCATGACCACGTCCACGACTACCTCTTCCTCATATATATATATATATATATATATATTTTTTCCTCCCTTTTTTTCCCCTTTCCCCAAGGTAATTCAACGCATAAATACAGTAAAGTGACAAAAGTAATTATATTCTAGCACACCAATTACACCAATGACATATACACATATAACACACCATGTATCAAGAAAACGGTTAATCAAATACACCAATACATGCCAAATTAGACAGATAATCCTATGCACAATACTCAAACAACTGTTATGTCATAGCGGTATCAAAGCAAATCAAGAGTAAAGGCGATATAGTCCCAGACCCAATTAAAATAACCCCGTCCGATCCCTCACGTCACTTACTATGCAAACTAGATATCCAATAACCTCTTGTACTCATTCCAGTCAAACAAAGCCTATTCATGTTCCCAAAATGCAACTCTCACCTACGAACACCGCCTCAACTCTGGAGTACTCAGGCACAAGAATTCGAAATAAGACAATTCACCTCTCGAGCTGGCCAGTCCCAAGAGTAAATCATCAAAAATCGAAATTCCTACCAGACGTACCTATCTATGGTCCTCACATACCACAAGAAAATTTAAAGCCTATAACATTCACAATTCAGAGCTTAGGCTCAAACGAGCACTTAATCCTTCATACCTATCCACCACTTAGTCCATGCTCACTCCACGCAGAGACCACGCGAAGCAGGCTCTGATACCAACTGTGACAGCCCCACCTCCCCCTAAGGCGAACCAGAGAGTTCGGCGGGCCGCCTGCCCAGCTCTCGCCAGGACTCAGTCGTTCACTACATTCCTCAAACAGATTACCAGATAAAACTCACATATTACAATATAAATCTCCAATATACATCAAATTCTCCAATAATTACATGTCATAAGCGAAGCGGAAACAATTCCAAATAAGCCATCCAGTCACGTGAAATATAATTCTCAACTATACATAAAATGATTTCCAAATCCAAATTGTACAAAACATAGGCCATCCAATCACGTGCACAAGTACTACAAGGCCTTCCTTTGCCTTGAGCCCTGTGGAGGGGAATAAAACATTTTTGGGGTGAGCTAGAAGCTCAGCGAGTAACCAGTAAAATCATTAAACAAATATATTTCACAATGTTGCATTTCGATCATTTCGATGATGTCATGATTCAGAGATCAAATGTACGTCTTTTGCTCTCGTGAGCCAGTGAAATCATAGTACTTGAACATCCAACGCTCAAATAGATCATTTAACATTAACATTAACATGAAGAGGGAGCCCCTTCTTAAGCTCCAGATAAACATGAACATGAACCATAAACAGAGTGGAGACGTTGGTGCCTAGCACAAGACTTTCCCACAACTCATTGAAGCCAAATCATGTCATGAATCCACATGCAAGCACGCATGATATGCAATCGAATAAATAATGCAAGAAACATTTCACAAGTACTTTGGAAATAGTTTAGGGTCACTCACCTCAATGGCTCAGAAATCATCCATCATATAACATTGCCTTGCTCAAATCCAAATCTTAGTTCACAAACTCAATGCAAACAAGTCCCTTCAAAGTTCGGACAGCACTTCCCCTGAATTTGCTAATTTTTTCAGCCATTCATGGCTTCATTATTTCCTCAGCCAATCCCAAAGGTACACACACAACAACAAGTTCATCCAAAACCAAGAAGTAAACCACAAAATTCATCACTTTAACTACCACTAGGCACTAATTAAGCTTCATTAAGTGAAGGAGAAAGTTCAATCACCACTCACCTAGTAAACAAGAGAGGAAGAGTTGTTTGTCACCTTAGCTTCCCCAAACACTTCACCAAACCACTTACTAACACCTAAAGAAGAGATTTTATGGAGTAGAAACAAGTCTAAGTGATTGCTTTGGATGATTTGCACTAGATGGATGCCAAACTTTGAAGAGTTTTTCTTTCTTCCTTGCTCAAGGTGGCCGGCCACAATGGAGGTAAGAAATGGTGATTTTTGTGGTAATTTTTGAGATATTTAATCAATTGGTCAAATAAGTCAAAAAGGTGAATAGTTGTCATAAGTTACAACCACTCTTAATGTGACACTTGTCACTTCCTTTAAAACATCTCTATCCTTTAAGTCCCTCTCACATCAATCACATCTCAACCTCTACTTATCTCTTAACACCCGATAAATTTCAACCAGTATCCGAAACTTAACCTAATTGGCCGAATTTTTCCGAACTTCTCACACTAGTGGGTCCCACGTCCGGTATACGCTCTTAATTTCTCAAAAATCTATTCGATACTAGAAAAATCATCTAAAAACTATATTTACTCATAAAAATTATCTAGAAAATGTTCCGGATACAGAAAGTGCAGAAAACAAGTCATGAAAAATGCAAAAACCTAGAAAATGCAATTTAAGGGTTCTCACACTCTCTCCCCCTTAAAGAAATTTCGCCCTCGAAATTTTCTCTTCAAAATTTAAAGTAACCATTGGCCTGTACCTTCTCCGTCTTCAGAGTCAGAAGAAACGAGGTTCTTTATTCCAGTCCCTTCTCCACTTGACGGTCCAGGGTCGGTCTTGATTGGTTGTTGGGTTCCTTTCTTTTCACGCGCTTTAATCGTGCAATGAGCAATTCGATGCTCGGCGCTCCCACAGCGCAGCCATCTCCTTCCCTTTTTCCAACAATCCACTTCAATATGATTGGATTTTCTACAATAACCACAAATTGTCACACCACCCGCTCCACGGCCCTTCTTAGCAATTGATCTACCAGCTTTACCCTTTTTCTTTGCATGAAAGATCTTCAGTTGTGGCCTTGCAATTCCCGTCCTTTGAGCTTCCTCTGGAGTCCCCCTAGAAGTATTACCTTGTGCTATTGCTACGGTCTCCTTGGAAATCTCTTCGTATTTCCTCTTTAACTCCATGTTTTGGTGTAAGAGCCCAAGTTTCTCTGAATATTCTTGCTTCCATCGCCCTTCCCAGTACTCGGTCAGCCTCCTTTGAACCTCTATTTCATCTCGGAGAACCAAAATTTCCTGATACGGATCAACCCAATGTGTCATCTTACGGAAGTACTGGAACTCGGATGCTAGCCTGTCGGGCAAAACAATGGGTCATAATACATTCCTAAGTACAAGTGGCACTCTCGGTCCTTGTCCAGCTATTGTTTCCCTTTTCTTCTCTTGATTCTTGGCCTCACTTAGTTCCACGGCCATGACCACGTCCACGACTACCTCTTCCTCATATATATATATATATATATATATATTTTTTCCTCCCTTTTTTTCCCCTTTCCCCAAGGTAATTCAACGCATAAATACAGTAAAGTGACAAAAGTAATTATATTCTAGCACACCAATTACACCAATGACATATACACATATAACACACCATGTATCAAGAAAACGGTTAATCAAATACACCAATACATGCCAAATTAGACAGATAATCCTATGCACAATACTCAAACCACTGTTATGTCATAGCGGTATCAAAGCAAATCAAGAGTAAAGGCGATATAGTCCCAGACCCAATTAAAATAACCCCGTCCGATCCCTCACGTCACTTACTATGCAAACGAGATATCCAATAACCTCTTGTACTCATTCCAGTCAAACAAAGCCTATTCATGTTCCCAAAATGCAACTCTCACCTACGAACACCGCCTCAACTCTGGAGTACTCAGGCACAAGAATCCGAAATAAGACAATTCACCTCTCGAGCTGGCCAGTCCCAAGAGTAAATCATCAAAAATCGAAATTCCTACCAGACGTACCTATCTATGGTCCTCACATACCACAAGAAAATTTAAAGCCTATAACATTCACAATTCAGAGCTTAGGCTCAAACGAGCACTTAATCCTTCATACCTATCCACCACTTAGTCCATGCTCACTCCACGCAGAGACCACGCGAAGCAGGCTCTGATACCAACTGTGACAGCCCCACCTCCCCCTAAGGCGAACCAGAGAGTTCGGCGGGCCGCCTGCCCAGCTCTCGCCAGGACTCAGTCGTTCACTACATTCCTCAAACAGATTACCAGATAAAACTCACATATTACAATATAAATCTCCAATATACATCAAATTCTCCAATAATTACATGTCATAAGCGAAGCGGAAACAATTCCAAATAAGCCATCCAGTCACGTGAAATATAATTCTCAACTATACATAAAATGATTTCCAAATCCAAATTGTACCAAACATAGGCCATCAATCACGGGCACAAGTACTACAAGCCCTTCCCTTCGCTTGGCCCTGTGCTGGCGCGGGGAATAAAACATTTTTGGGGTGAGCTAGAAGCTCAGCGAGTAATCAGTAAAATCATTAAACAAAATATATTTCACAATGTTGCATTTCGTCATTTCGATGATGTCATGATTCAGAGATCAATATGACGTTCTTTTGCTCTTCGGTGAGCCAGTGAAATCATAGTACTTGAAAATCAACGCTCAAATAGTCATTTAACTATTAACTTAACAATGAAGAGGTAGCCCTTCTTTAGCTCCAGTTAACATGAACATGAACCATAAACAGAAGTGGAGACGTTGGTGCCTAGCACAAGACTTTCCCAGAACTCATTGAAGCCAAATCATGTCATGAATCCACATGCAAGCACGCATGATATGCAATCGAATAAATAATGCAAGAAACATTTCACAAGTACTTTGGAAATAGTTTAGGGTCACTCACCTCAATGGCTCAGAAATCATCCATCATATAACATTGCCTTGCTCAAATCCAAATCTTAGATCACAAACTCAATGCAAACAAGTCCCTTCAAAGTTCGGACAGCACTTCCCCTGAATTTGCTAATTTTTTCAGCCATTCATGGCTTCATTATTTCCTCAGCCAATCCCAAAGGTACACACACAACAACAAGTTCATCCAAAACCAAGAAGTAAACCACAAAATTCATCACTTTAACTACCACTAGGCACTAATTAAGCTTCATTAAGTGAAGGAGAAAGTTCAATCACCACTCACCTAGTAAACAAGAGAGGAAGAGTTGTTTGTCACCTTAGCTTCCCAAAACACTTCACCAAACCACTTACTAACACCTAAAGAAGAGATTTTATGGAGTAGAAACAAGTCTAAGTGATTGCTTTGGATGATTTGCACTAGATGGATGCCAAACTTTGAAGAGTTTTTCTTTCTTCCTTGCTCAAGGTGGCCGGCCACAATGGAGGTAAGAAATGGTGATTTTTGTGGTAATTTTTGAGATATTTAATCAATTGGTCAAATAAGTCAAAAAGGTGAATAGTCGTCATAAGTTACAACCACTCTTAAGGTGACACTTGTCACTTCCTTTAAAACATCTCTATCCTTTAAGTCCCTCTCACATCAATCACATCTCAACCTCTACTTATCTCTTAACACCCGATAAATTTCAACCAGTATCCGAAACTTAACCTAATTGGCCGAATTTTTCCGAACTTCTCACACTAGTGGGTCCCACGTCCGGTATACGCTCTTAATTTCTCAAAAATCTATTCGATACTAGAAAAATCATCTAAAAACTATATTTACTCATAAAAATTATCTAGAAAATGTTCCGGATACAGAAAGTGCAGAAAACAAGTCATGAAAAATGCAAAAACCTAGAAAATGCAATTTAAGGGTTCTCACACTCTCTCCCCCTTAAAGAAATTTCGCCCTCGAAATTTTCTCTTCAAAATTTAAAGTAACCATTGGCCTGTACCTTCTCCGTCTTCAGAGTCAGAAGAAACGAGGTTCTTTATTCCAGTCTCTTCTCCACTTGACGGTCCAGGGTCGGTCTTGATTGGTTGTTGGGTTCCTTTCTTTTCACGCGCTTTAATCGTGCAATGAGCAATTCGATGCTCGGCGCTCCCACAGCGCAGCCATCTCCTTCCCTTTTTCCAACAATCCACTTCAATATGATTGGATTTTCTACAATAACCACAAATTGTCACACCACCCGCTCCACGGCCCTTCTTAGCAATTGATCTACCAGCTTTACCCTTTTTCTTTGCATGAAAGATCTTCAGTTGTGGCCTTGCAATTCCCGTCCTTTGAGCTTCCTCTGGAGTCCCCCTAGAAGTATTACCTTGTGCTATTGCTACGGTCTCCTTGGAAATCTCTTCGTATTTCCTCTTTAACTCCATGTTTTGGTGTAAGAGCCCAAGTTTCTCTGAATATTCTTGCTTCCATCGCCCTTCCCAGTACTCGGTCAGCCTCCTTTGAACCTCTATTTCATCTCGGAGAACCAAAATTTCCTGATACGGATCAACCCAATGTGTCATCTTACGGAAGTACTGGAACTCGGATGCTAGCCTGTCGGGCAAAACAATGGGTCATAATACATTCCTAAGTACAAGTGGCACTCTCGGTCCTTGTCCAGCTATTGTTTCCCTTTTCTTCTCTTGATTCTTGGCCTCACTTAGTTCCACGGCCATGACCACGTCCACGACTACCTCTTCCTCATATATATATATATATATATATATATTTTTTCCTCCCTTTTTTTCCCCTTTCCCCAAGGTAATTCAACGCATAAATACAGTAAAGTGACAAAAGTAATTATATTCTAGCACACCAATTACACCAATGACATATACACATATAACACACCATGTATCAAGAAAACGGTTAATCAAATACACCAATACATGCCAAATTAGACAGATAATCCTATGCACAATACTCAAACAACTGTTATGTCATAGCGGTATCAAAGCAAATCAAGAGTAAAGGCGATATAGTCCCAGACCCAATTAAAATAACCCCGTCCGATCCCTCACGTCACTTACTATGCAAACTAGATATCCAATAACCTCTTGTACTCATTCCAGTCAAACAAAGCCTATTCATGTTCCCAAAATGCAACTCTCACCTACGAACACCGCCTCAACTCTGGAGTACTCAGGCACAAGAATCCGAAATAAGACAATTCACCTCTCGAGCTGGCCAGTCCCAAGAGTAAATCATCAAAAATCGAAATTCCTACCAGACGTACCTATCTATGGTCCTCACATACC